>NC_043700.1:112090503-112111354 GCF_006229205.1 Suricata suricatta
AGCGGAAGAACAGGTTAAAAAAGAGAGGAAGAGATCACATTCTCTTTCTTCCTAGACTGCAAGGGCTTGCTTGAGCTGGGGGTAGGGACATGGTGGTAGTTTGCACAGTGGAAGAGAGATGAAGTTTCAATTTAGATAAGACTTGCCTTTCAACACATAAAATTATGGACTATTAGTTAATATTTAAAGAAAGACTATCGAACAATGTGTTGTACCCTGAAGCCTAATCTCAATATATATACCCCAGCAGTGTTAATAAGACCTGCTTATGGTATATCACTTTTGTAAAGCTAGACAATAAAATCACTCTTTGAATTTAAATATGCCTCTGCTTACATTCCCTTCTTCATTTTATTTTCCCTTCTACTTTTATAGATAGGGCCTGCTCCATCTGGACATCTGTTTGGCTATTTCCACAGATGTGGGATTAGCACAGGAAGAGTGGGCTGCAGGGAAAGGTTCATAATAACAGTGCTGGTTTTGCAGTCGGGAATGTCCTACTACAAACCTTTTTTATCCTCTGCCTAGAGGTATCCTGTGCTTTTCAGAATCCAGGAGGTAAATTCAGAGAAGATCCTTAAATCACACTCTCCTCATGTTGAATCTAGTGCCGTTTACCCTCTCTTCTTCACTCACCGCTGCCCTCAACTCCATATAACCTCCCTCATATGTTGAAGATGACAATGGTGTGTCAGTGACTTGGTCCCTCCCCTACATGTCCCAGCCATGTTGTGGTTTCTGTGGCGTAGAGCTGAGTCTCTTTAGAGACACTCACATGTTTCCAGAGCCCTTTTATGCTTCAGATCTTTTTGCTCTAAGCTAGGAAAAGGAGTGTTACAGAAATCTTTCAGAAGCACAGCACTTAACTTTTAGAAACACCACCATACCCAGATTCTAAGAGGATATGAATCATCCCTTAGCATTTTGCCTGATATGGGTCCACATTTCATTAATACTACAAATAATAGTGCATGTTTAGTGAATGGTGGCATATTCTATCTGAAATATCTTAATTCTGATGGTCAGTAGTTTGAAGCTGAGGTTATCTTTACCATTGTTATTTTTAACTTTTTGAATTATAAGTATTAATACTATTTAATTAAATAGTAAGGATTATTTTTTTCTTTTTTTCTGTTGTTGTTCATGTTATTGGAAGACCAAAGAACACACAGCCTCATCTTCTGACACTAAGCCCTATGAACATTTTGTTCTTGTCATAGTTAGCATTTCCTAATTACTGAGCACACACAGGTCACAACCTAGACCTTTAACCATGCTGCTCCTTCTTAAACCTCCTAAAAATCTATTTCCTGATGACATTTCAGGATATATGTCTTAGTGACAGCTTCTCTGATTTCTCCAGAAAGGGTTAGCCAGCCACCCCTACCTCTACACCCCTACAGCCTTTTCTACTTGCCCTGCTCTAATACCTGACCTTTAAATGGGAAGTCTCTCTTTCCTACCCCTGAAGACTCCAAGCTTCTGAATCCCCAGCACTTATCTAGCTGCTTGCACAAAATAGGCACTCAATAAGTTTACTGAATAAAATTCATAATAAATACCAAACAACAAAAAAGATCTAACAATCTATTCAATAAGTTGTATTTAACAAAGCATGGAAAAATAGACAAAATTATGTAAATCACTTACAGAAATGCTAAATAATAAATGCTAAAAAAATATTTGGTAAAGGTAATATAATTAATTTGTATGGAAAACAGTGAAGTAGAATACAAATATTGAAAAATTAAGCATCATTGCCAACATATTCACTCACTTATTTCAGTTTCATAATTTTAGTAGTATTCCCAAATCATTTTCAAAATCGAGTTCCACTAAAACTTTGAAATACACCATTTTTCAGTGAAATAAATATTATTAATACATTTCTTAAAAAATTGTGTTTTAGTATATTTCTAATATAGATTATGCAGTTAACCAAAAAGTTCTTTGAAGAGAACTAGAAAAAGATATGGGATAATAAATGAAAACGGAAAATTGTGAGTTTGCAAAGTTTTCTATAATTATTGATATTACACACTACTGAATATTTTTTCTAAGAGTTCATATTTTTTTTATTTGAGAGAGAAAGAGCATGCACAAAAGGGAGAGGAGGAGAGAGAGAGGGAGAAAATCTTAAACTCAGTGCTGAGCCTTACACAGGGCTTGATCCCATGACTCTGGGATCATGACCTGAGCTGAAATAGGAGCTGGATGCTCAGCTGACCGAGCCACCCAGGCGCCCCTAAGAGTTCAGATTTCATAATCGCATTTCTTCAGTGAAATAAGCCTATCTATGTGTAGATATGTATACCAAAAAATGAAACTGTATTTGTTATTAATAATATATGTGCTGATTTAATGAATTTTGGCTCTATTTGTGACATTCAATTTATTCTATCAGTCAAGAGGATTTCAGTGAACATCTATTATGCAAAAGGTATGATCTCACATGTTGGAATACAAAGAAGAATAAAGCACGGTCACTGCTTTCAGGAATCTCACTGAAGAGAGGTTCAGCAGAGAAGTTATTTTAAATGCCATGCAGAGATCTGACTGTTGTGCCAAAAGAACCTGAAGGACATGAGCCTCTTTTTAATACTAATAGGATAGCTGGAAAATGTGAATCTGAATGGATAATATTTGAACTGAGTAGTAAGAAGCAGTTTGTTAGATAAAGAAAAGAGAATTTTCCTTCTTCTTCCAAGTTTTCCGTATCCAGTCCAGCAACAGGTCTTTTTGACTTTTGCCTCCTAAATATCTTTGGAAAGTTTTACTTCTCACAGTCTCAAGTGTGACCATTACCTCATTACAATACAGCCAAATCCAATCAGGTCACACATAATCCTGTCTGCTTAATCCCATTTCATGGCTTCCACTGATGTTAAGATTAAGGCCAATATACTCCAGACACCAGGACCCTGGGTAGCCAGTTCCCTGCCTGCTGGTCCAAATTCAGAGCCTACCTCTTGTCCCCTTTCTCTCTGTGTTCCAACCACACAGATCTGCTTTCAGTCTCTCAAACAGGTTGTTTTCATTTCCATCCTGAGGAATTTGCTAATGTTAATCACTGTGTCAGGAATGCCCATTCCTCTATTTTTTGCCCAGATAATTCCTTTTTCATATATTAATATTCCTGACTCTCTTCTCTCAGGATATATCAGAAATCTTTTTCAGACACTATCAGGGTACCCTATCCTTTTCCTTCACAGTATTTATCTTTGTTTTAAATTTTACGTTCATTAGGGTCATTATTTAATATGTCTCCTCTTGCCCACTATGTTATAAATTTTCTTCAAGAGGAACAATACTTACTTTGCTCAGCATTATAAGTGCCTTTTACAGTAGTTGTCATCCAATAACATATGTGCCAGATCAAGCAAATAAGAATAGAACATGCCTACATGGGATGGGGAGAAGAAAGAAGAAACATAAACAATTTCAGAATCATGAAAATACTAGCAAATATGGGTAATGATAGACATTCAATACAGGTGGCATGTAAGTTGCCTGTGGAAATTCAGTTAGAAATAAGAGATAGGACAGGAGGAATCGCTTAAAAACATTCATAATAGGCATAATGTCCCAGAATGGGTTTTGTTCACATTTTATGGGTAAGTGGGATCAACAGATGTTTTAACTAAGGAAACAATACACATTATTTTGGGCTTTGGCACTGTAATTCTGGTAAGGGGTGAAGGATAAACTGGGCAGAAATTGGTGGAGTAGAGATCATTCTAAAGGCTATTGCAAAAGATAATGTTACCTTGGAAAACAGAATGGAAATGAAGGGAGAAGAAAGGAAGCCTGAGGTTAAGATATCTCCAAGGTAAAAGCACCATCACCATACAGAACATTAATTGTTGGACATGTGAGGGGAAAAGTCTCTGGATGGGAAGTCTGGACAGATGCCATTCCCATTGCCAAGATGGGTATTGAAGTAAGAGTAGCTGAATATGTGATGATAGTAACTTCCCACCTTGACATGCCAAGTTTGGGGTTTATATAGTATATATCGTGAAGATGTTCAATAGCAACAATTGGAAATATGTGGGTAGAGATACAACTTCAGAACGCAGGGTGGCAATGAAAATATGAAAGTGGATTGATTCCACTAGAGAAACCATTAGATAAGTAAATTTAAAAACAGAAAAAGAGAAAAAAAAACAGAGAAGGAGTCACTGAAATGACAGTTCAAAAGTTGTTACAGGTGAATAAGATCCAGGATATATGTTGGTCTCAAAAAAGAGAGAGAGAGAGAGAGAGAGGGTCTTCAGTCAGTGGCCTACTTTTCAAAAGCTGATGAGAAATAAAACATAATAAACCTGAGAACTGGACTTCAGATTTGCAATTAAGAAGTTATTAGTTTTGTGGGTGTGAAGTTTGGTGAGTTCCTTGTAGATTTGAGATACTAGCCCTTTATCTGATATGTGATTTGCAACTATCTTTTCCCATTCTGTCAGTTGCCTATTAGTTTTCTTGATGGTTTCCTTTGCAGTGCAGAAGCTTTTTATCTTGATGAAGTCCCAAGAGTTCAGTTTTGCTTTCATTTCCCTTGCCTTTGAGGATGTGTCGAGTAGGAAATTGCTGCGGTGGAGGTCTAGGAGGTTTTTTCCTACTTTCTCCTCGAGGGTTTTGATGGTTTCCTGTCTCACATTCAGGTCTTTCAGCCATTTTGAGTTTATTTTTGTGTATGGTGTAAGAAAGTGGTCTAGTTTCATTCTTCTGCATGTTGCTGTCCAGTTCTCCCAGCACCACCTGCAAATAACCCAGTGAAGAAATGGGCAGAAGACATGAACAGACACTTCTCCAAAGAGGACATCCAGATGGCCTACAGGCACATGAAACTATGCTCAACATTACTCATCATCAGGGAAACACAAATCAAAACCACACTGAGATACCACCTCACGCCAGTCAGAGTGGCTAAAATGAACAAATCAAGAGACTATAGATGCTGGCGAGGGTGTGGAGAGATGGGCACCCTCCTACACTGTTGGTGGCAATGTAAACTGGTGCAGCTGCTCTGGAAAACTGTGTGGAGGTTCCTCAAAAAACTATCCGTAGAACTCCCTTATGACCCAGCAATAGCATTGCTAGCGATTTACCCAAGAGATAAAGAAATGCTGATGCATAGGAGCACATGTACCCCAATGTTCATAGCAGCAATGTCAACAATAGCCAAAACATAGAAAAAGCCTAAATGTACATCACCTGATGAGTGGATCAAGAAGATGTGGTATATATACACATTGGAGTATTACATGGCAATGAGAAAGAATGAAATATGGCCATTTGTAGGAAAGTGAATGGACCTTGAGGGTGTCATTCTAAGCAAAATAAGTCAGGCAGAGAACAGATACCAAATGTTTCTAACAGGAAAACAGGAGAAACCTAATGGAGGACCAGGGGGAGGGGAAGAAGGAAGGAGAGTTGGGGAGAGAGAGGATGCAAAACTTGAGAGACTATTGAATGCTGAAAATGAACTGCGGGTTGAAGGGGAAGGGGGAGGGGGGAAAAGAGGTGGTAGTGATGGTGTAGGGCACTTATGGGGAAGAGCACTGGGTGTTGTATGTAATCCAATTTGACAATAAACTATTTTAAAAAAATACCACACTTCTGCATAAAAGTGATGACAATAAACATGTAAGTTTCTAAGAAAAAAAAGTTATTAGTGCTTTCAGAAGAACAACTTCAGTAGGATAGCAAAGACTGAAGTGGATTATCAAATACTGATGAATGAAATTGAGGAAAGAAATAGCCATAAATTACTTCTAAAACATCAACAACATCCACAAATATTTAATGCCCAAGAGGAAAGAAGTCATAATAAAAGACTGGAGAAAAAATACAAATACTGTGTATTCTTGGGGTTTCCATTTTCTGGCTTTTTTATTTGAAATGGAAAGTGATCTCACAGCTAATTGATTTATTTAGTCAAATGAGTCATATATATAGATAGAGATCTATACATACACATACACACATATATACATACATATATACATATATATGTGTGTGTGTTTGTGTATATTTATATACATGAAGGCATCTCTCCTTGAAATCTTGTTAGAGAAAGAACTCAAAATAATAAAAATAAAATAATAACAAAGCTTGATCTTGATTGATTCTTTAACAAGTATCAGTGCTTCCAATCAGCCAAACACTATGACATATACAAAGAATGAAGGAAGGGTCGTGCCAGATGTGGTTCTGGCCCTCATGGAGCTTGCATTGAATGTTAAAAATGAAAAAAAAAGTAGCATATAATGCAATAATTATATAATAATTATTTTCTACACTTCAGAAGATGTAAGGAAGAATTCAATGAAGAAAATTTTCAAGTCAAGTAATCCAAAACACAGTTTCATCTCTGACAGCAGAACAAGTCAACTATAGGAAATTAAGCTGTTATCTTAATGCCAATAATAGAATAATAGGATGAAAAATTAAAACTAAGCACTATTTGTTGTTACTCTTTTGAAGCTTAATGAAGTCTAAACTTTAATATGTAGGTAAATGTTGTAATTTGTTTTCATTAGGGATATCTTATTTCAGGATAGCCAACTGTTTACATTTTTAGATATTTATATAAAATCTAGCCAAGCCTGGAAGATGAGAGAAGACTATTCTTTACTTGGACTCCTAAACTTGTTCAGCTTAACACTTTTTCTTGACTTTAACTATGAATACATGCTTTCGCTGTTTCTCTGGAGCCCTCTCATGTAATGGCTGTTTTATTTGCTAAACCACACATACCACTAACCCTGGAGGGGGAGGTGGTGCCCTTTTTGCTCCATATCACCACATCTACACCATTATTGTTCTTTATATTTTAAAAAACTACCTGCTATCAGATATCTGGCTGGTCGTTTTTTAAGTTTCTTTTTTGAAAGAGAAACAGAGATACAGCACGAGCAGGGGAAGGTCAGAGAGAGAGGGAGACACAGAATCCGAAGTAGGCTCCACGCTCTGAACTGTCAGGACAGAGGCCGACACAGGGCTCGAACCCACAAACTGTGAGATTATGACCTGAGCCGAAGTCAGACACTTAATCGACTAAGCCACCCAGGCACACTGGTTGGTTGTTTTTATCTAAACCATTATTCCTGCTGTAACTCAAATCCCCACCTAGGTATTTCTTCCACACCTTGACTTTAACTTATGAACATGAGTTCAAAAATTCTGACCAACTGCATTTCCTCATTTCATTCATTCTTCCATGATGGCAAGAAACTATTTTTACCTTCTTTCTCCTTCAACTTCCTACAGAGTCTCCTTCTTATTCTCAGCTACTGATCTTTCTTATATCACAGAGAGAAGACAAGCAATCAGGAGAGAACTTCCACAAACTTACATAACTTCATCTACCCACTTTCATCTGTACTCATTCGTATTCTACTTTGTCACCAAATATAAAAGCAAACTCTCCAGGGTCCTGTTCAAGGCCAACTTCTCCACTTGGGCACTGGATCCCACCTTCTTTCACTTACTCAAAGCAATTGTTTCTGAAATTATATTTTTCTCATTATCACTTTTTACTATCACTCCTATTACTGGCTTATTACTATCACTGTACAAACATGCTACATTTCCCATTAAAATCATTTGTCCTTGGATTCCATACATTGTTCTAACTACCATTGACCTTTGATTCTTTTTATAACAATAGTTCTGGGAAGGAATGTCCAAACTTGCAAACTCCACTTGCCCACTTCCCACATCCTCTTGAGCCTGTCCCAGTTAGACTTGCCCTTCCCAATACATCCAAATTGCCAAACCTAATGAACAATCTCTTCTTGCTCAACTCTCCACAGTATTTGGCATAGATGGATCAGTCCATCCTACTTGACACTGTCTTCACATGACTTCTGGGATGCCACAAGCCCTGATCTTCTTCCTATGTAATTCATCCCCCTGTCAGCTTCATTTGCTGCATCTTCTTCTGTGTCTATACTCCATGAGTCAGTGTCCCTGAGAATTTGGTCTTTGGACTACTTTCTAGCCATGTTTATTCCCTCACATGCCATTTCCACAGTGATGACTTCCAAATTTTTACCATCAGCCTACACCTCCTGCCCCACACTCCTTACTTTGTACCCAATTCTATATCTTCACCTGATTTATAATAAGAGTTTTATACTTGAAAAGTTTATGACAGAATTTTTGATCTCACTCACCTGAGGCTCATGATCATAGATTTCAAATGAGAACAGACAGAAAAGATGTTTTTGTTTTTCTCCCAGCTTCTGCTGAAGCAGAAGGAGTAGAAACCTGTCTACTCAGTCATGGAGTAGACAGAGATTTGGATTTAACCAGAATGTGATTTTTCTAAACAATTACAAAGGAGCAAAAAAAAAAAGAGGCAAGGTAGTTGAAGGTGCATGTTTCTATGTAGTCATGACCTACAAGGTTTTTGCTCAGCTGACCCCTGGCTGCCTCTCAGAACTTGTTTCCTATTCCCTTCTCCATGCCTGCTCCTTGTCCAGCCATCCTGGCCTCCTTGCACATTGCAGTCTGAGTCTTTGGACTTGCTGAGCCTCTAATATTTCCACCTTGAAAATTCATAAAGCTTGCCCCTTTACTTCATCTACACCTCTAATCAAAAGACACATCTCAGACAGAATCCCGTTATATAAAATAGCACCCTCATCACTCACTATCCTCTCACTTTAATTTTTTATTGCTACCTATTATGTTACATCCTTATATTATTTCCTGCCTCACCATCTAGAATATATAGTACATGAGGTCAGGAGTTTAGTCTCTCCTATTTACTTAGAATTTAACAGTATGTCCTATATGGCTAACACTCAATAAATATTTGTTGGAAATATGATTACTCAAAATGCTTATTTTGTGGGGCAACTCAGATGCTATGTCTTTTATCATAACATTAATATTCTTACAGGACTATCTATGGAAGTTCTGCTAATGATAACAGAAATCTCAAATGAGAAAATCTACATAGAGTACTTAAAACAGTGCCTGGCCAATAATGATCATTTAATACTTCCTAACTATCATCATTAGTTACCACTAGAATTAATACTTAAAAACTCAAAAATGCTCAATGTATATTTTTTGGCTTTACATGCGCTCACATTTTGACTAACAAAGAAGAAAAAGGATTTTAAATGATCATTTCCTCTTTTTCTTCTTGATCATTCTAGTTTGTTTCTGCAGTTCTGTTACAAACATTATGAAAAGGTTTGTTTTGAAGTAGTCCAACTCTGTGATCTCTATGCCTGTTATATGACAAAGTATGAAAGTACGCCATGCCACCAGCTCTGTCAGTCCTGTGTATTGTCTTCAGATAGCTGCCTTGCATTCACCCCTTTATTTTTAATGGGGCTGTGAAATGCTCAAGAGTTACATGCTTTCAGATAGATTTTAAGTAGTCAAAACTCCTGTGAAAGTCAAAATTACAATTATTTACTGAAATATATACATAGGGAAATAAAATACGCCTAGCGTTGACAACTTAATTATGGTCTTCTTTAATTTGAGGATGGAGTATTATACAGCATTCACTCTAGACTGCTTCACATCTGAATCATGAGACCATTAAATTGCCTGGTTGGTCATCACCATTTTACTCAAAACTGTGAAATTTAACATGTCTTGGTGGAAGTAACAGTATACCATTTTTAAATAAATATGGAGTTTCTGTTATGAGACTCAAGTAAAAATAGTAAAATCTAATATTGGGGGTAACTCCATTGAATAAAACAAGTTTTCTATTGTGTTGGACAAAGTCAATTTAAGGAGTGAACTCAGGGGGCACCTGGTGGCTCAGTCGGTTGAGCATCCGACTTCGGCTCAGGTCATGATCTCATGGTTCATGGGTTCGAGCCCTTCATTGGGCTCTGTGCTGACAGCTCAGAGCCTGGAGCCTGCTTCAGATTCTGTGTCTCCCTCTGTCCCTCGCCACCCTCTCTCAAAAATAAATAAACATTTAAAAAATTAAAATAAAAAAGGAGTGAAGTCAGGACTCCAATGCAAGATTACATCAAATTAAAAATGAAAATGCCTACTGGACTTCTCAATGTATAAGGATTTTTTAATCAGTCTTTCTCATAAGTGAATTTTTATAAAGAAAATCTATTTCCTTTTTTATATTTGGAATTCATTTTATTTGTTTCAAGTTTTTTATCTAAGTTCTACTTAGTTAACATATGATGTTATATTAGTTTCAGGAGTAGAATTTAGTGTTTCATCACTTACATATATGTAATGCTACCCAGGGCTCTAATTGTTCTAATAATGATGACAATCAGTAACTTAAACATTAACAAGTGCCCTCCTTAATGCCCAGGATTTTCATCTCTTTTAGAATATTTAGAACTGTTCAGTATATATTTAATCATTTTCCCTGTGTTAATCCCTGATCATTCCTCCAAGTATTTGTGTTCCCTTTCATTCTCAGGAGAAACCCAGAGATTAAAAAGCTGTAGATTTTGTCAGTGTGATTTTTTTGGGTACATCTTAGCTTCACATAGCATTTGCCAATTTCTATGGTGTAAATACTCCCACCAGGGCTGGTGTCATTACCAATATAATGTGACTGAACAAAAAGATGTGCACCATGAGCTCTCATTATAAGTTGGTTCCAGTACACCATGGGTTCATAAACATATGCCAAATAATTGCAAATAATTTCTTTTTCTAATGTTTATTTTTGAGAGAGAGAGAGAGAGAGAGAGAATGAGAGAGAAGGGGGGTGCGGATAGAGAATCCAAAGCAGGCTCTGCACTGACAGCAGACAGCACAATGCAGGGCCCGAACTCATGCACCATGATATCATGACTTGAAATGAAGCTGGATGCTCAACCGACTATGCCACCAGTTGTTCCAAAAACAATTTCTATTTCTCTTTGGTAATATAGACCCAGTTATTATAGCACAGTGAAATAGGGTAAAACTGAGCCTAATGTTTATAACTCTACAGTTTTTTATGAGACCAGTCCATAGCCAATTGAAAACTGTAAATGTATCTATCTTCCAGGAGATACTCTACCATCATCTTCTAAGCCACTGAGTACTAATTAGGGATAACTCTCCTGTTAACTATATTAACTGTAAATTAATTTAGTGTTACTAAACTTACAAATATGCAGAGATCTTATATATTTTTGAAAACTCAAAATGGGATCTAATAAATAATTCTGTATCCAAATAAAAAAATAATGAAAATTTTAATTTATCCTATCTATCTTTGTTTGAATAGCTATGTGGAATATCATAAATTGGAAATGGTGTATATTCTAGAGCAATATCTATTCCAACATGTTTTGTTTTGTTTTGTTTTTTAACTGAACATCTAACAAAAGGCTTTCTTGCTAACATATCATTGTATCACTAAAAACATCACTTATTTAGAGAAAAATGTGATAGCATCTTAAATTATGAAAAAAAGTTGAATGCTTCAATTTCTTCAATGCAGATATTTTATTACTAACTTTCAATATAGGGTAGCCCAAATATTTGGTATTGCCCATTGTATTCATAAGTATCCATTCTAACATGAGACCCTGAGAATACAACCTCTGATTTTTTTCTTTTTTAATAAAAATTCCAATATGACTTCTAGTATATAGTACCAGAAAGGAATAGGAAGAGCTAATAATAAATAACACTAAAAAGACATAGACTTTAGAAATAATCATATTGAGCTTTTCATAAAAGGCTAAATATAATCAAATAATCGGAGTATAGAATTCTTGCCAGAGACCAAAAACTAAGCCAGAATAGACAGAATTATGGGCATTTTCCAGTCAGCAGATGCTGAGTGCATGCATTCTAGAGCACTTGTGGAATGACTAAAGTCACTCAAAAAAATTAGTTTCCATCTCTAGGAACTACTTAGGCTTAGGTGAGGAAGAGGTGGGGTGACTATTGTGATTTTAGTGTATAAAACTTAAAGCAGCATTGAGCAATCTAGTGTGTACAGTGTGATCTGGAAACACAGTGCTAGTAACCAATCATGATGTAAAGTGATACTGATATCTGATAAGACCTCTGTGCCGGCATCAGAAGGAAACACAGCAATCTGGAGCTTTAATGACAGGTAGAATATAAAATCCTCAAAAAAAAAAAATCCAACTCTATCAAGTGTGCTGTGTGCTGTTGGAATTGATTATAAGCTTTAAAAAAGATTTTTAAACAATGGAACTAACATTTTGTCTACAGATTAAACGCCCAATTCTAACTTCTTTGACTACTTTTTACTAATTGTGGATTTCCAAAATGGAATATGAGGAAAAATGAAAGTAGTTTGTAGAAGGAAAATTACTTTGAAATAATTCTGAAACCTCCAACTTCCTCTGGCACCTTCCATATTAAAGAAAAAAATGTACAAATATTTTGTTTGTGTTGCTTTCCACTTTCATTTTTAGGTCTTTAACTGAAATCATGAGAAAACCATTTACAAAACATTTTTAATGTTACTAATATTAATTTTAATATTTTAGTTTAATAAAATATTTCAAAAGTGTCAGTAAACTGCTTCTTTACTTTGATTATTATATTAATTTCCAGTAGATTTAATAGAAAAAATTTTACTTTTCTTTTAACTAACACATGAAAAATCAGACAACTATATAAAATTTACTCTTTAATAAAAATGGCTTCTATTAACAGAAGCAAGAAAAATACAAATATAAAGATAAATCTAATAAAAGATGTGTAATAGCTTATTTAAAAGTTATGAAAGTTTATTGAAAGACATTAAAGAAGCTTTTTAAAAAATTTGTTAGTGTTTATTTATTTTTGAGAGAGAGACACAGAGAATGTGAATGGGAGAAGGGCAGAGAAAGAGAGGGAGAATCTGAAGCAGGTTCCAGGATCTGAGCTGTCAGTACAGAGTGGGCTTGAACCCAGGAACCATGAGATCATGACCTGAGCTGAAGTTGGATGCTTAACTGAATGAGCCACCCAGGCACCCCAAAGGAGTCTTAAATAAGTAGAAACACAATAAATTCATTGTTAGAAGATTAAAAAAAACTGTAAAAATGTTAATTTTCTCTAAAATGATTAATAGAACTAATAGAGTTCCAATAACAACATGTATTTTGTAGATATGTACAAACAGATCCCAAAATTTGTAAGGAAGAGCACATGGTAAAATATAGGCCAGATTTCCCTCTTAGATATCAAGACTTGTAATAAAGCTTTAGAATTAAGACAACCTTGTATTGGTACAGGAAAAGACAATAGATCTAGAGACTTACTCAAACCTTTGTGTAAACCCAATGTTCTTGGGTTTGGTATAAGATAAGTCCATTAAATACCTGATACTGAAACAACTGGTATTCTAATGGAAAAATATATGGTACCTGACTCTACCTCTCACTATATATAGAAATCAATTCCAGGTAGATTAAAGATTTAAATATGAAAGCCAAACTATTAAAGATCAAAAGAAAATGGAAGACTATTACTTGATTTTGAGGGTAATCAAGAAATATTTCTTACATAAGACACAAGAATAGGTAGACTGAGGGGTGCATGGTGGTTAAGCATCTGATTCATGATTTTGGCTCAGGTCATGATCTCATGGTCATGAGATTGAGCCCAAGATAAGGCTCTGCACTGAGGATGAGACTGCTTAAGATTCTTTCTCTGTCTCCCTCTGCCCTTTCCATGTGCATATGAATGCTCTCTTTCTCTTTCTCTAAAAAAAAAAAAAAAAAAAAAATTGATTCAACTTCACTAAACTTAAAACTTCTATAGTTTCAAAGGATGCAATGAAAGAGGTAGGGGAAGAAGCCACAAAATAGTAGTTTTTAAAATATATAAAGAATTCTTTCACATGAGTAATAATAAAAATACAAAGAATACAATAAAATTATTAGGGCAGCAACCCTATTAAAATAGAAATAGTCTTGAACAGATATTTTAAAATAAAGCTATGTACATGGCCAATACTCATATGAAATGATCCTCAACAATTTTAGTCATTAGGACAATCCTTATCAAAACTACAATGATATGTTACTACATACTCACCAGAATGTTTCAAATTAAGATGACTGAAATATTTGTTGGTATGAAGAGGCAACAGAAATTCATATGCAGTTAGTAAGAGTGTAAACAACCTTGAAAACAATTTGGTAGGCTTTTTTATTGTAGTAAGAATGCTTAACATGAGATCTACTCTTCTAACAAATTATCTATTATTTATTTGTTTGTTTCCTTAAATTTAAATCAAATTTAGTTAACATATAGTATGTAATAATCTCAGAAATAGAATTTAGTGATTCATCACTTACACATATAACACCCAGTGCTCATCCCAACAAGTGTCCTCCTTAGATGCCCCTCACCCCTTTAGCCCTTTCCCCCCACCCAACATCCCACCAGAAACCCTTCATTTATTCTCCGTATTTGAGAGGCTATTATGGTTTATCTCCTTCTCTGTTTTATATTAATTTTTGCTTCCCTTCCATTATGTTTATCTGTTTTTTATCTTAAATTTCACATATAAGTGAAATCCTATAATATTTGTCTTTCTCTGACTGACTTATTTCTCTTAGCATATACACTCTAGTTCCATGCAGTTGTTGCAATTGACAAGATTTCATTTTGATTGACAAGGAATATTAATATATATTCATACATACACATATACATACATCTTTTTAAAAAAAAAATTTAATATAATTTATTGTCAAATTGGTTTCTGTCCAACACCCAGTGCTCATCCCATCAAGTGCCCTCCTCAATGCCCATCACCCACTTTTTCCTCTCCCCCAACCCCATCAACCCTCAATTTGTTCTCTGTATTTAAGAGTCTCTTATGGTTTGCCTCCCTCCCTTTCTGTTTTTAACTTTTTATGCCACATCTTCTTTATCCATTTATCAGATGATGGACATTTGGACACTTTTAGCTTTAGCTATTAGCTTTTGTCTTATTAGCTATTGCCGATAATGCTGCTATAAACACTGGGTTTCTTGTACCACTTCAAATCAGTATTTTTGTATCCTTTGGATAAATACCTCATCATGCAATTGCTGGGTTGGAGGGTAGTTCTATTTTTAACCTCGTGATGAACCTCCATACTGTCCTCCAGAACAGCTGCACCAGTTTGCATTCCCAACAGCAGTGCAAAAGAGATCCTCTTTCTCCGCATCCTCACCAACATCTGTTGTTGCCTGAGTTAATGTTAGCCATTCTGACAGGTGAGAGGTGGTATCTCATTGTGGTTTTGATTTGTATTTCCCTGATGATAAGTAATGTTAAGCCTTTATTCATGTGTCTCTGCTCTTCTAACAATTTTTTATCTTTATTTCTTGAGAGAGAGACAGAGTGTGAACAGGGAAGGGGCAGAGAGAGAGAGGGAGACACAGACTATGAAGCAGGGTTCAGACTGGAAGCACAGAACTCAATGCACGGCTTGAACTCACAAACCGTGAGGTCACGACCTGAGCTGAAGTCTGACATCTAACCTACCAAGCCACCCAGGCGCCCCTCCAACAAACTGTTAAGTGTACAATATAGTCTGGTTAACCACAGGCACAATACTATACAGCTGATCTCTAGAGCTTGTTCATCTTTCATAACTGAAACCGTATGCTTGTTGATTAGCAATTCTCCATTCTCCTTGCCCCCAGCTACTAGCACCTGCCATTCCACTCTCTGATTCTGTAAGTTTGACCACTTTAGATACCTCATCTAAATGGAATAATGAAAATAATATTTGTCTTTCTTTGGTTTGTTTCATTTAGCATAATATCATCCAGGTTTATGCATGTACTTGTATACTGCAGAACTTCTTCTTTTCCAAGGTTGCATAATATTCCATTCTATGTATATTCCATATTTTCTTTATCCATTCATCCACTAGTAGGCATTTAGGTTGTTTCCATACCTTGGCTAGTGTGCATAATGCTGCAATAAACACAGAAGTGCTATTATCTCTTTAAGATTTTAATTTCAATTCTTTAGAATAAATACACAAAGTGAGATTGCTGGACCATATGGTCATTCTATTTCTAGTTTTTTTCATTAATATTTTATTACAAAGTTCGTTTCCATATAACATCCAGTGCTCTTCCCCACAAATGCCCCCCTCCATGGCCATCACCCCCCATTCGCCTTCCCCCCTCCCTCTTCAGCTCTCAGTTTGTTCTCAGCATTCAAAAGTCTCTCATGATTTGCCTCACTCCCTCTCCCCACCTCTTCCCCCCGCCCCCTGCTTTCCCCTTCCCATGGTCCCCTGTTAGGTTTCTCCTGTTAGACCTATGAGTGACAACATGTGGTATCTGTCCTTCCTTCTCTGCCTGTAATCCCCATCAAAATTGCACCAGCATTCTTCTCAAAGCTAGAACTAATTATCTTAAAAATTGTATGGAACCACATACAGTGAGATTGCTGGATCATATGGCAGTTCTATTTCTAGTTTTTTGAGGAATTACTATACTGCCTACAGCTAACATCATATTCAATGGTGAAAACCTAAAAGCTTTTCCTCTAATGTAGAAACAAGACAAGATGCTCACTCTCTATTAGACGTAGTACTGAAAATTCTAGCCAAAGAAATTAGTCAAGGAAAAGAAATAAAAAGTATCTGATTCATAAAAGAAGTAAAACTGTCCATGTCTGCAGAGAACATGATCTTATCCATAGAGAATACTAAATACTTCATAAAAAACTGTTAGAACAAAAAAACAAATTTCAGCAAATTTACAGAACACAAATCAACATACAGAAAGCAATTGTGTTTCTATACACTGACAATGAAATATGAAAAGGAAATTAGGAAAATAATTCCATTTACAACTACACCAAAAGCAATAAAATAGGAATAAACTAAGGAGATATAAGTCTTGCACACTGAAATCTACAAAACAGTAATGAAAGAAATTGAAGACACAAATAAATGGAAAAACATCCATGCTCATGGATTGAAAGAACTTAATATTGTTAAAATGTCCATACTACACAAAGTGATCTACAGATTCAGTGCCATCCCTGTCAAAATCCCAATGGCTTTTATTTTTTACAGAAATAGAAAAAAAATTCTTAAAACTTTTTAGGAACCAAATGGGACCCCAGAAAGTCAAATCAATCTTGAACCAGAAGAACAAAGCTGGAAGAGGTATCACACTTCTTGATTTCAAATATATTACAAAGTTATAGTAATTAAAACAATATGAGACAGGTATAAAACAGATATATAGATGAATAGAACTAAATCAATCCATGCCCAGGAATCAATCTATGCACATCTAGTCAACTAATCTTCAACAAGGATGCCAAGAATCGCCATTGGAGACAGACTTTTTAACAAATGGCTCTAGAAAAATTGGAAATGCATACACAAAAGAATGAAATCAGACCCTTATACCATACATAAAAAGTGACTCAAAATGGATTAAAGATTTAAATGCAAGCCCTGAAACTAAAAAGTTTTAGAGAATAACATGGAAGAAAAGTTTCATGACATTAGTCTTGGCAAAGATGTTCTGGTTATGACACCAAAAGCACAGGCAATAAAAACAAAAAGACAACATTCTCTACTACAGCTAAATACTTTAAAATACTGAATATAACACTAAATATATGACTATATTTCCAAAAGTAAACCTACTATCAGTTTTTTGTACAAGTCTTTTGGTGGACATGTACTTTCATTAGTCTTGGGTATATACCTGTGTATACCTGTGAATATACCTTGTGTAAATCAATGTATACTCCAGACTAATGAAAATATATGCTCACCAAAAGACCTGTACCTGAATGCTTATATCAGCTTTATTCACAATAGCACAAATATGGAAATAATACCAATGCCCAATAATAGTAGAATGAGTTACTAAGTTATGATATATTCATACATACACAGTAATAAAATTTATGAATATAATATACTACATGCAACAACATAAATCAATCTCACACACATGTTTAGTGAAAGTCAGACATAAAAGAATTCATAGGATATATTTATATTTATTTGAAGTCTAAGTATTATCAAAATTAATCTATGTTTTTAAAAGTCAGAAAAGTTGTTTCCTTGTGATGGTAGTCTTATTGATTTGACAGTGGCCTGAGGAAGTCTCTAAGCAACTAAAGTCTTTCATATATTGATCTAGTTAGGGATCATATAATTCATACATATTTTTAAAACATATTGAACTGTATGCTTAGAATATATGCACTTTATATCTTAAAAATCCACTGAACTGTACAGTAAGAAATGCACACTTTATGTATCTACATCTCAATTTTAAAAATTAAATCTAAAATAACTCATTACTAGTCTAATACTGGTTCTGTGTAATTTTGCAACCACTATTGGCAACTTTGCTCTGATTTGACCTTTTGCTAAAAAAAATAAAATAAAATAAATTTAGAAAATAGGGCCTGAACAGATAAAAAGTAAAAATTACTCATGTTTAATTAGCAGATTTAAATAAGAACTAATATTTATGCTTAGCCCATAAGACCATGAATCTGGATGCATATTCAGGGAGATGCGACAGCGTTACCGACCTATCATATCTTCTAATAGAAGCCTCAGGCTTTCTGGCTTTCTTTCTGAGTAATTAGAACAAAAGATAATGTGGTTTTTTTTGCTAAGTAATCAGTGCATTGTGTTGAAAAGCAGTTCAGGAAATGAATTTTTTGCTTTAAGCAAATACTGCTTTAAATATTACATTAGAAGCTCTTGTCTTGGGGTTTATTTTCCGTCTTATCATTCCAGATGGTGTCTAAAAATGGGAATGACTGAAATGTGTAATTTTTAATAAAAATAGAATAGAATAGTATTTAGGTAAGTGGCTATTTAGAGTGAAAAGCTGACAATGGCAATTTAGAGGTACACCTACAGTCTTCTCACCAGCTGTGTGCACACGCTTGTGCGTGACCAGCTGTGTGCACGTGCACGTGCATGCACGTAACATAAAAGAGAGTCCCAGGGGTTTCCACCACCAAGATTAGAAGGAGAACATCTGAAGTGCTCACGAACAAAAAGAGCTGGGATTCCATCTAAATGTCAGGAAGGTCCTCATGAGAAACGGAACGATTTTGAACCAAGTGAAACACTGTCTTCTGTCCTAAGTGTTTTGGGAGCCTCCTGAGGGTAACAGTAATTGACAGTCCCACAACCGCACAGCCCACACAGAGGAACAAGCTCCCACAGCACCACAGCAAGCCCTCTGTGCCCTGTCAGCAAATCGGAGAGAAGTGAAATACTGAAGTAGGAAAATAGACCGGTTTGTTGAGGAAAACTTGTATCTTTTAGGAAAAAACAATATTTGAAATGAGAGTCATAAAATTCTTAGAAATGTTATCAGGGAGTAATTCTGTATCGTGCTTGCCTAAATAAAATTTTATTATCAAACTCCATGGAATTATAATCCTTAAGAATTTCTTTTTCTGGGAACAATACTTCCTAAAAATGAAAAATTTATATAGTGATGTATTTTGTCAGAGGCAAACTTAAGGAATTGACTGAAAAATCTACTGAGAAAAATTGCTGAAAGACAGAAAAAAACACATTTTATCAGAAACAAAAATGCGGAAAATAGGACAGGTTATTTTTTTTTAATTTTTGTTAACATTTGTTACTGAGAAACAAACAGAGCATGAGCATGGGAGGGGCAGAGAAAGGGGGAGACACAGTATCTGAAGCAGGCTCCAAGCTCTGAGCTTCAGCACAGAGCCTGATGCGCGCTCAAACCCAGAGCACTGAGATCATGACCTGAGCTGAAGTCGGATGCTCAACCGACTGAGCCACTTGGGCACCCCATGACAGGTTATTTTAAAAGGGGGAAATAACGAGGTGCCCGGTTGGCTCAGTTGATTAAGTGTCCAATTTCGGCTCAAGCCATGATCCTGCAATTCATTCGTGGGTTTGAGCCCCATGTCTAGTTCTGTGCCGACATCTCAGAGCCTGGAGCCTGCTTCAGATTCTGTGTCTCCTCTCTCTACCCCTCTCCAGCTCAGTCTCATTCTCTCTCTCTCTCTGTCTCTCCCCGCCCCCCCCCCCGTCTCTCAAAAGTAAACAAACATTTAAAAAAAGTTTTTTAAAAGGGAGATAAGAGTTTTCTATTTTCCTATATAGAAGGAATTCACTCAGTTCTTCTAAAGTCTTTGAGGGGTAAAATGTAACACCATTACCTACAGCTTAATCCTATCTGTGAGCTCTTATCTTCTTGACTTGGTATTTTACCCAGAGAAAGTTTATTTTTGGAGCCTTTTCCAATATGCTTTCATGACAAGTCATCTTGACTCACAACAGGGGCAGTGGACTGAGGACAGGAGCAGAGCTAGAGCAACACAAATCCGGTAAAGACATTATCAGAAAGCGTGAAAAGTCATGGTTCCAGCAGGAAACAGCCAGCCATAAAGGACTCTTTGAGAAAGTTTGTGTAAAGTGTAGGGGAAATCAGAAGAGATTGTGCAGTACCTCCAGGGGAGCTAACAGGTGGCAGCTGTCATGACCCTCGTTCCTAAGGGGCAAGGAGAGGACAGCACAGGGTTCACTGGGCTCTCACATGCTGCCACACAGCCGTGCTATTTGGATACGCCTTGTTTTGGTTTTCATTTGTTTTGTGCACCAGATCCACTCCCCTTTCTGTGCCGTCTTCCACACCCCAGGCAGCTAACTTGTACGGACTGCTTCTCTAGGCTTCTTTGCTCTTTGGCCTCCAGTGGAGGCTTGAGTCAGAGGTTAGAAGGAGAAAGGAGAGGGAGGTATCGGCCTGGGACACCCCGTGCCTGCCCCTCTCTCCACCCCCAGCTCCTAGCGGACAGCCTGCCCCGGGTGTTGTCCTTTTTACTCTCTTTGCACTTATGCAGCTCTTTTGAAAAGAGCTCTGGAGGCGGGGTGGCGGGGGGGGG
>NC_043700.1:112111454-112116079 GCF_006229205.1 Suricata suricatta
AGCAATGTGTGTTGTTAGCACTAAGAACCCTGCATTTAAAAAATGGCTAAGACAGTAAAGTCTATGTTGTGCATGCTTTATCACAATTAAACCTTTTTTAAAGAAGGCTGTACGTGTTAGTTGGATTTCATAAACATGACAAAAGCTTTGCCTAGAAGAAATAAGGGAGAGGTGGAATAAACAGCAATTCAAATGTAAGACTTTTTGTTTGGAGCTGAAGGAAAAAATAAGGAATGCTAGCAAACTATATACAAAATTGAAAAGGAATTGAGAAGAAAGTAAAAAACACTTCCTCAAAAAATCAACCAACCAAGCAAACAAACAAACAAAAACTAATAGAGCAGAAGGTAGGGGTTTTACATTAGTGCAAAAAGCAGAAATACTGGGCTAGACTCTGAATACATATCTGAATTTCAAGTATAAATAATTCATCTTATTTAGTCAAGAATTCAACAAAATGTCTTAGGCAAGTACATTAGCTTCCTATTTCTCTTGTAATAAATTACCACAAATATAGTGGCTTAAAACAACACAGATTTATTATTTTACAGTTTTAAAAGTCAGAAATAAAAAATGGGATTGAACGGGGCCAAAATCAAGGTATTCTTTCTGAATGCGTTAGGGGAGAATCCATTTCCTTGTCCAGTTTCTAGGGGTCACCTGCATTTCTCATTTCATAACCTCCTTCCTCTTCAAAGCCGGAAATGGCTGGTTGGGTCATTCTTACATCACTTCACTGGGACACAGTCTTCTATCTCCCTCTTCCACATTTTAAGGACCCTTGAGATTAGATTGTGCCTATCCAGATAATCCAAAATAATGTCTTTTTTTAAGGACAGCTAATTAGCAACCCAAGTGTAATTCTACCTGCAACCTTAATTCTCCTTTGCCCTGCAACATAACATACTCACAGATTCTAGGGATTATGGTCTATCTTTAGGGTGCCATCATCCTGCCTACTGCAACAAAATTACACAAGAAAGTGTTAAATGTTTTGTTAGTGAGGTGTTTAACTAAAGTTTTTTTTAACGTTTTTATTTATTTTTGAGAGAGAGAGAAACAGCACGAGCAGGGGAGGATCAGAGAGAGAGGGAGACACAGAATCTGAAGCAGGCTCCAAGCTCTGAGCTGTCAGCACAGAGCCCAGTGCAGGGTTTGAACCCACGAACTGTGAGATCATGACCTAAGCCGAAGTTGGATGTTTAACCGACTGAGCCACCCAGGCACCCCCATGAGGTGTTTACCTAAACACAGCTACATTTTCACTGAAGTTTTCTGCAGTCACTAAATATATCAGAGAGGGTCAAAAAAGAATAAAAAATGGAATTTCGGTTTTTTGTTTTGTTTTGTTTTGTTTTGTTTTTTTGAGAGAAAGAGAGACAGAGCATGAGCAGGGGAGGGGCAGAGACAGAGGGAGAGACAGAATCTGAATCAGGACCCAGGCTCTGAGCTGTCAGCACAGAGCCCAATGCTGGGCTCAAACCCACGAACTGTGAGATCATTAGCTGAGCCGAAGTCGGACACTTAACCGACTGAGCCACCCAGGCGCCCCATAATGGAATTTCTTTATCACTCAAAGCTGACTAGGTTGAAATTTAATCAGAAATTAAGTTCCCTCAGTTTTCAGTTTTCAGAGAATTCTTAAACCTGCTCTATGTGTATCCTTTATACCAACATGCACAAAAATAAAAGAACATGCCTCAGTATGGTATTAGACAGATGAGTCTCTTAGTTGTTAGAAAAATGTATGACTGTTTCTGCCCACCAGATGGGTCCCTGTGCCATGACACTGCTGTCTTACAACTGGATAGAACTTCCAGATTATAAAAGTTTTGCATGTATTTGCTCACTTGATTCTTTCTACAAATCAAAAGATTTGGAAAGAATAAGTTGACTTTCTGGGGCAGGAAGGGGGAGAGGCGTGACTCCTAACAGATTGTCTCCTATAAAATTGTTGCTTTATTACTAAAATAAGACTTTCAAATTCAATCACTTTGAAATAAAGTAGGCAAAAGTGTACTCATCATAATTCTTGGGAAGTCTGTTTGTGGCTGGAAGGAGTGCTTCATTAAGTCCACGGGGTGGGTGAGCAAGTCCCCTCCCTTCATGACTAAGTAACAATAGAGGGTGTAACATTAACGGTGGGTATTTTCTAACCTCAATCAATTCTGTAGAGTTCATTAATGCATTTTTGAAAATGTGCATTATTTAATGGAAACCAAAACAGGTTTGGTTAAAGTTTTCTTAAGAATAAAAGAATAGGCAATAAACTTGGAGACAAAAAAGAAGACACTATTCTTTGGTAGTTCAGTCGTCAGGGGATACATGACTATCAGATTTCAGGTCAGAAAACAAAACCAATGATTCCAGTTCCTTCTTAGAAAAAGAAGAGGAAACAGTATCTCAATATGGATAATTTAAGGCAGGATATGACTGAGTCATTTAAGGATTGGCAGGTATTTCAGGCATTTTGTATTCAACAATCTTTTGGCACTGTCCTATGTCTTCTTTCCCAATTCACGTCTCTTTAACTATATCAAAGCCTTTCAGTAGCCTAACTTTGAGTGGAATTACCTTGTTTGTAGAAATCAGTGTGAAAAAAACTTGAAAAGCAGTCAGTCAGTCCTCAAATACATATTCATTCAATAATTTAATAAGAATACATTAATGATCTAATGTGTTCAAAACAATATAGTAGATGGTTTGGGTGAAAAATACATTAGTAATAAAGGCACTTTACCTAAAAGAACTTGTGATCTTGAATTACTTGGAAAAATAAAAATTCTTTTCTTTTAAGTTCATTTATTTATTTTGAGAGAGACAGAGGAAGAAAAAGTATGAGTCAGGGAGGGGCAGGGAGGGGGCGGATTCTAAGCAGGTTCCCACGCTCTCCGTATACAGGCTAATAGGGGGCTCGATTTCAAACCTGAACTGAAATCAAGAGTAGGACGCTTAACTGATTGAGCCACCCAGGTGCCCCAGAAAACATAAAAATTCTTAAAGAAAGATCAAAATGATCATTCAGGTGGAGTGATTGATGAGCCACCTACTATGAGCTCAGTGTTCTGTTTTGTGCTGCTTTGGACAGTTGCCAGGCCAACAAATTAAATAACTCAGCAGCTATCTTTCCCGTTATGGCAAATGTCATTGATGCATCTAGCTTCCCTTCAACCAAAGAGAGGATTATATTAAATCCCATCCTAAATTCTGATAATGATATTGTGTCATGTTATCCAAACAGAGTCTGAGAAAAAATGTACTGCCTGTCCTCACAGGTCAAAATTAGGGATCTGGGTGCCAACATATCAAGGAGCATGTAGTTATGTGGACACTTCCTTTCCTATAAGTTATGGCTTACATATTGTCCTACGACATATACATGGTCTATTAGAGGCTGAATTTCTATTTTAGACCTAGAAAGAACTTAGGGGAAATTGTATTAATCTGCCTCTATTTATAGATAAATACCTGGACCTTAATAATTTGGGGACATTTCCACATCAATCAGCTAGTTAGAGACAAATAATGACCTTTGTATTTTTTGAGCACTTATTAAATGCTGAACGAGGTGGTATTTTGTTTGCATTAGGTATTTAATTCTCACCAAAAAACTAAGTGATGGATACTATTTTATTCCCATTTTACAGATGAGAAAACTGATGCTCAGAAAAGCTATAGAAAGTACCCAAGTCAAATCAGTCAAGGTATTTAGAGTTGTGAACTAAACACAGTTTTGCCTGATAACAGTGCCCATTCTCCTAAACACCCCTATGCCATTTAGTCCCTGATACTCAATTTTTTACTTTACCCCTTAAACCAAAAACAACAACAACAACAACAACTCAGTCAACATTATTAAATATCAAGGAATAATTAAAGTCTGAATACTTACCTGGGCAAGGACCTAAGGCAAGGATCTGGTCTCAACATTTCACAACAACCCTATGCTATAGGCTCTATTTCTATATCCATTTTATATATGAAGAATATAAGGCATGTAGAAGTTAAGTAATTTGCCCCAGGTCACAAAACTACTAAAAGTCAGAATTGACTGCACCCAAAAAGACTATTGCCAGAGCCCTGCTCTTTACCTCTGCTCAGTACTGTACAAGTCAGATGTATATGACTTGAAAAGGAAAAATAAAAAAATATTACCATCACATTGCAGTTGATAGAGATTTCTAACTAGGAAATCCAAAAGAACAAACTAAAACATTTGAACTACTAAGTGAATTCATGCAGAAGATAAACATTGAGAGGCGCCTGGGTGGCTCTGTCGGTTGAGCATTCAACTCTTGATTTCAGCTTCGGTTAGGATATCACAGTTCATGGGTTTGATCCCCGTGTGAAGCTCTGTGCTGACAGCAAGGGCCTACTTGGGATTCTCTCCTCCTTCCTCTCTTGCCCCTCCCCTATTCACATTCTCTCTCTCAAAATAAATTTTTAAAAAACACAACATTTTTTATTTTTTTATTTTTTTTCCATAATATTTTATTGTCAAATTGTTTTCCATATAACACCCATTGCTCTTCCCCTTAAGTGCCCTCCACCATCACCACCACCTCTTTTCCCCCCCTTCCCCTTCCCCCTCAACCCTCAGTTCATTCTCAGCATTCAATAGTCTC
>NC_043700.1:112116179-112157344 GCF_006229205.1 Suricata suricatta
ACATTGTAAGAGGGTGCCCATCTCTCCACACCCTCTCCAACATCTAGACAGGAAACCATCAAAACCCTCGAGGAGAAAGTAGGGAAAAACCTCCTAGACCTCCACCGCAGCAATCTCCTACTTGACACATCCTCAAAGGCAAGGGAAATTAAAGCAAAACTGAACCCTTGGGACTTCATCAAGATAAAAAGCTTCTGCAAGGCAAACGAAACAATCAAGAAAACTAATAGGCAACCGACAGAATGGGAAAAGATAGTTGCAAATGACATATCAGATAAAGGGCTAATATCAAAAATGTACAAGGAGCTCACCAAACTTCACAATCACAAAACAAATAATCCAGTGAAGAAATGGGCAGAAGATATGAACAGACACTTCTCCAAAGAGGACATCCAGATGGCCTACAAACACATAAAACAATGCTCAACATCACTCATCATCAGGGAAACACAAATCAAAACCACACTGAGATACCATCTCACACCAGTCAGAGTGGCTAAAATGAACAAAACACAACATTTTTTAAAGATAAACATTGATAAGTCAGTAGTTATCATGTTCACTAATGTTAAAAAATTTGAAAATCTAAGAAAAATAAAAGAACAGTAATTAAATATAAGGATCATATAATGGAATAGTATTCAGACATACTAAACAATGAAATAAATTTCAGATGTATTTATCTCAAAAGATTATTAATTTTAAGGTCATATAACAATATGGATTGAAGAAATAGGAAACACTTTAGCTTATATACTCCCTATATGTAAATTGTTGGCATTTTTAAAACAAGTACTCATTCATATATTGTATTTTATGTTTAATTTTTTGCATACAAAATTGATATATCATATATATGTAATAATATAATATTCCTTTGAAAATGAAACTTTCTCTTCAAAATGATTCAAGTTTAGGAAAATGTGGGCGTGAGTCATTAGCTGAGTCATACATAAGAAAGCTCATTGTCTCCTTTTCTTTGACCTCCCTGGAATAAGCCAACTTGCAGAAAAATCTAGCAAGAGGTGCACTCCTCAAGATCAGAACAAGATATAGCATTGTCAACAGAATCTGGCAATCCCAGGTTCAAAAAAATCCCAATTTCCTACTTTATTATGTGACTTTGGACTTAACCTCCCCATCTCTTGGTCTCTTCAAATGTAAAAAAGAACACAGGATACAAGTAAGTAGGTAAGAATAAAGCACTGAGAAGTTAGTTGTCTTAGAGAAGTAGGTCAGCAAAAATGGTTAGGGACCATCTCTGGTGCCTGTCTTTTTCAAGTCATGGCTCCATCATGCACTAGCTGAGTGACTTTGGTGGAATTCAGTCAACCTCTCTGTATTCCAGTTCTCCATTTGGAAAATGGGGATAGTAATGGAACAAGGTTGTGGCATCATTAAGCAAATCAGCCTATAAAGCATACCAAACAGTGCCAGGCACACAGTGCCTTCTAGAATTGCTACTTCTAAATCTGTAATTCTTCCCATTTCTTTAAGTTCCCTTTTTAAACCATCTTCCACTAAGGTATCACAGAAGAGCTTGTGGCTGATCAGAGCTCTCTTCACTGGGCTCCCAAGTACTTATGGAGAACGGGTATGAGACTGCAGCATGGAGATCAGAAATGTACTTGGAACCAGGGTCCACAAGCACAGAAAGTCTATCATGGATGAGGATATTCTTGATTCCCGAATATACTCTACCTTGTAATTATACTATGCGGTGTACACGCCGAGATCATTAAGCTGCACCATGTGGTGGTCTCTGGAAAGTATCAGACTAGGTTACATGCAGGACTGCTCTATCATGTGGACTTAGAAAGAGACAATTATGCTTCCAGATGAAATTCCCAGTAGACCCTACCATGTGCAATGATGCATCACTCAGTAAGATTTGGGACCAGAGATCCTGTACCCCTGTCCCAGGAGAATGTTGCTGATCCATCCCTCTTCCACGTTTTAGCTAAGCTTTCTCTAAATTATTTAGGTAAGTAAACCTTGGTTTTTCTATTAAGTGATGTATGGTTTAAAAGGTTTTTACCTTTTAAAAAGGCAATAAAGTGGAAATCCAAGCCTTCAATACATCACATTCTTGAATGTCCTCTTCTTCTGTATGAAAATATCGGTGTGTCATTGCAATTTCATAACCGGTCATAACCAGTATATCTTTCTCCATTTTGTCTCACCTTTAACCTTTTCAAGTTCCATTCATAAAATTTGTTACTTTTCTTTTGTTTCATTTTTTAAATGTTTACTTTGAGAGAGAGAGAGAGAGAGAGAGAGAGAGAGAGAGAATCTCAAGCAGGCTTCATGCTGTCAGTGCAGAGTCCTATGCGAGGTTCAAACTCACAGACTGTGAGATCACGACCTGAGCCAGAATCAAGAGTCAGATGCCTAACCAACTGAGACACCCAGACACTCCCATTTTGTTTCATTTTTATGGCTCCTTACTATGTGACATTTGTTTTTGCTTTGGGGTTTGGGATTTTTTTCTTACTATGGACATATGGGTGTATTCTGTCTTATTTTCTATTCGTCAAACTGGAACTTATTTTGTGGACTTTTCCTTTTCTGACTAAAAGAAAACTAAAATTTCACAAAATATCTTCCAAAAGAAACTCATCGATTAAACATAAAAATATTATTCCAAAATACCCATTGTAATCATGACAGTAATCTGTCCCCTTATCCACAAGATGTGTTCCAAGACCCCCCAGTGAATGCCTGAAAGAAATCATGGAGAATACCAAATCCTGATTATATTATGTCTTTTCCTATACATAAATACTTATGATAAAACTTAATTTATAAATTAGGCATGGCAAGATAGTAACAATAACTAACAATAAAATGGGACAATGATAACAATATATTGTAATAAATATACTGTAAAAGAAATGTGAATGTGGTCGCTCTCCTTCAGTATATCTTATTGCACTGGACTCACCTCTCTTGTGCTGATGTGAGGTCACATAGGCATTGTGATACAGTGTGAGGCCATGAAACGTGAAAAGATCCTCGGCTTCCAGACTGTGGTTGACCAGAAGTAGCTGAAATCATAAAAGGGAGATTGTCGATAAGGGAGGGATTTCTACATTTTCACCTCTCCTTTACTTGTATTGCTTCAATTACTTTGACCCTATGACTATAAACTATACATGAAAATAAAACAAGGCTCTCAAAATGCTATACACAGAGTTGACTGCCCTGAGGAGGTATTCCTGTTCCAGATGTTCTTAATTGTTCCTTTCTCCACTTTGCTATGTACGCCCTTCTCATTTCCACTCTTAAAGGTTCCTTCCTACATTTCAGGATCCAGCCATGCCTTCCCCTGCTATCCTGCTCTCTCCAAGTTCTTATTTGTGATTAGCTCATTCTAGAAGGTAAAAGGGTATCACTCAGCTCTTCTTACATCTCCTTCTCAAAACTCTCTACTCAAAATTATTCTATAGCTTCCCATTCCACTTCTCTCCAAACAATTTCTTCCAAAACGTTGTGGGATTTCTCCTGTGAGAGAGATAATTTCATTTCATCATTAAATGCAGTATTATTGCATTTACTAAGTTCACTCTTCCAGACCATAAAACTAATCAACAATAAGGACAGGATTAAACTAAAGCTCCAGTGATAAACACTCTGACACTTTCTTCAGTGCCTGTATGAGTCCCTTGTTTTATAATATGTAACTATGCCAACCATTTTCTGCACTTGATGATGGCCTGAACTCATTTCTTTGAGTCTCACAGACAAAATCTCTTTATTCCATTTTATTTAAGCCTTTTCTGCAGTCTCAAATATAGTTGACACAGGGAAGGAAAGAGTATAGCATGTGCAAAGCAAAGCAAATTTGAGTGTGGGAATGGGGCAAGGGGTACAGAGGTACAAGAAGCCTGAAATAGGAGGTTCATTGGTTTTCTCATCAAAAGTGCAGTAAGCATCTAAGTGCACTGGGCACAGGTCCTGGGACACATCAGCAGTGAAAGTTGAGGGCATTATTAAAGCCTATTATTTTTTAACAAAGAACTAGATAATTTAAACTTTTTCTTCTGGATGTTAGTAACCATAAAATGGTAATAAAGAATTAATATGATCTCACTTTTTAAAATGACTGGTTGTACTGTGGAACAGAAAAGATTGCATGACTAGAAAACAAAAAGTTGCAATTTAAGTAATCAAAATAAAGGACTGATGAGAAGACCCATCAATGACAGTGACAGTGGGATTGGAGCTGGTAAATGTCTAAAAAGCAAAATAACTAAATTGCATTATTAAGTAATAGAAGTTCGATAATACTCGCAATTTTTTCCTTAATTCCTAACATGAAATTAATAAAATCACTTCTTAATCCCATTGAATTAAAAATATATTATTTAAATAAAATTTATAAGTAACTAGTAACTATTACAATTTTACAAAATATTTTATTTTATCAGTGCAGAGACCAGTGCAGGGCTCAAACCCATGGACCATGAGGTCCTGACCTGAGCCAAAACCAAGAGTTGAATGCTTAACTGACTGAACCACCCAGGTACCCCTATAATTTTACAAATATTTTAAACTAAAGCAATATGAAGATTAAGTTAATGGTTCATGGGGTTTTTTTGGTAATAACTACTTATTTTCACAGTTAATAATCTATGAGAATAGAGCATAAATAAAGCCAATGGTAAAATAAAGATGTTTTCATATAAGAGAAAATCATTTGGGGGAGAATTGAAAACATAATGAGTGATGCTGATATTCTATCTTGCTTTTAATTATTCTATATAATCAAATCAATCCTCTTTCCTCCTAAAAAATTAGGAGGAAATTTTTTACAAATAATTCATTAGCAATAAAAACAGTCACTGAGACAAATTTCTCTAAATGTCTTCAATAAATTTAACACTAGATAAAAAAACTTTGTCCTATGTTCTAGGAACACCTGAAATATTTTAGCTAATTAAAGTTGTTTTTTTAATGTTTAAAATCTACATGCTAATCCCTTTATCAAACATATGTGAGGTTTTACTTGTGACTTTTAAACATCAAATAGATCAGGAATAATACATCAGGCAACTGTAAATATAGATGTTCTAAAGACTTAGGGAATTCTTACAGCCAAACATTGCCTTTCCAATCCCACACAGTTCTAATGCTTTGTGCCAGATCCGTTCACACACATTGTCTTGTTTATTTGCCATAACCATCCTGGGAAGAAGGATTTTACAAATGAAGAAACTAAAATTTCCCAAAACAAGCTATTTCCTATGTCACATGATTCATAAATGGTGCAAATAATAATTTCAAACCTGGTGCTATTCTATTTTGCCAAGATACCATTGCAGTTACTCATATTGCCAGGCATAGTAATATGGTAACAACAAAAGTTAAGGAGAAAAATGTAATTTGGAATGAAAAATTTAACAAATTATTCAGAAAGCCGAATGGTCTCCCTTTTGTGAGAAATACTTCTTTCCTGATATCTAACATGCAGTCACCATGAGAGCCTAAACTGGGTCATTTTTATTGCAAGTTTACAGTCATCTAACTTATTACTATGACCCTCCAGAGCCACTTAGAACTGGAGCTTCTAGACCATCTTTCAACAGATAATAGAAATGTTCTCCGAAAAACATTTCTGTGTTGTAGATATGTCTCAGAGCACATGGCCAATCTGGCTCAGTTCCAGGTTCTGCTTTGCAGTTAAAACCACTCTTTGTGGAATTAATCATCAATATTGTTCAAACTGCAGATGGGGCCCTGTAGGACACAGGAGGCTGAGTAGAGGAAACAAGTTAAGCTAGAAAAATATGGGCCAGTATTGCTGTACTTGAATACTCGCAGATAGGGTTCCTTTGAGTAAAATGATATGGAAAACAACCAGATTACCAAATGTTTATCAAGACTGCATATTTAACAAATAAAATAACACAAAATAAGGAAAAGGTCTAAATACCTCTTATTTTCATACTAAAAATAAGGTTGAAAAAAGAAAAATTAAAATAATTTCCCTTTATTGTCTGTATAAAAGTAAAATAGTTCTTTTTATTAAATTCATAGTAGGAAATTTTCCCCAAATGACTAATGTAAGGAAACAAAAAGTACACTATAAGCACACTTCCAAAATAGTAGCCTACAGGATATAGGAAAACAATATGACTATGTTTATCAGTGTTACATATTTTGATGTTATCAACCAACGGTGAGAGGAATCATTATGAAGAGAGTGAAATCAACTATAAGACCTCATGGTTATATATGTAGAGAAACAAATCAGGAAGACTTCCCTTTCCTCCCATGCATTCTTCCCTTTCATCACATGCAATTCCAACTTGATTTGTTGAGCTACTAGTTTCAAAGGATTTGAACGGTCACCCTTAGTCCTCTAGACCAGAAAGAAAATCTTGGACAGAAACCACCAAAACACATGTAGGAAAACACATTTTGCGTATGCCCACTTTATTAAGTTGACCTATTCATCACAATGATTAAATATGCATTAACTCTAATGTACCCAACACATCTTATCTATTATTACTGTCAGGGACTTTACAAGGGCAAGGCAGTAGAATTAGGAAGTGCCTTGTCTCCAAAGAATTTAAAGCAACCTTACCAGCTATTTTTCCAAAGAAGACATACAGATTGGCCAACAGACACATGAAAAGATGCTCAATATCATTAATCTCAAGGAAATGAAACTCAAAACCACAATGATATATTATCTGACACCTGTCAGATGGCTAATAACAAAAACACAAGAAATCACAAATGTTGGAGAGAATGTGGAGAAATGGGAACCCTCGTGCACTATTGGTGGGAATGTAAACTGGTGCAGCCACTTACACTGTCCCACTTACACTATGGAAAACAGTATGGAAGTTATTCAAAAAACTAAAAATAGAACTATCATACAATCTATCAATTTTAGGCATTTATCTGATGAAAGCAAAAACACTAATTTGAAAAGACATAGGCACCTCTATGTTCAACGCAGCATTGTTTGCAATGGCCAAGACAAGGAAGCAGCACAAATGTCCATCAACAGATGAATGCATAGAGAAGATGTGGCATATTTAGGGAATACAATAGAATGTTACTCAGCTATAAAAAAAAATGAAATCTTGACATTTGAAACAACATGGATGGAATTAAAGATAGTATGTTAAGGGAAATAAGTCAGAGAAAGAAGACAAACACACTATGACTTTACTTATATATGGAATCTATAAAACAAAACAAATGAACAACAACAACAACAAAAATAGAAACAGACTCATAGATACAGAAAACAAACTGATGGTTGCCAGAGGGGAGGGGAGGGGATGGGGGACAGACAAAATAGATGAAAGGAATTAGAACAGTCATCCAGTGAGGCATGGGTACATAATGCACAGCATAGGGAATATAGTCACAACTTTAAATGGCAACAAATGGTAACTAGACTTATTATGGTGACCATTTCATAATGTATACAAACATCAAACCTCTATGTTGTACATACGAAACTAATACAATTTGTATAAAAATTATTCAATTAAAAAAAAATAAAATTTTAAAATAAAAGGAAAGGAAAAGAGAAAAACTAGGGCATATAAAGGGAAAGCAAATAGATAAATTATAGTCATGTTAGACAAAAGGATTCATGCTCTCCCTAATATACATTTTGAGTAGTTCTTTTTTTAAAAAATAATTTTATGTTTTATTTTATATTTGAGAGAGAGAGAGAAAGACAGAGTATGAGTGAGGGAGTAGCAGAGAGAGAGACAGAGACACAGAATCCGAAGCAGACTCCAAGGTCTCAGCTGTCAGCCCAAAGCCCAATGCCCAGCTCAAACTCAAGAGCAGTCAGATCATGTCCTGAGCCAAAGTCGAATGTTTAACTGACTGAGCCACCCAGGTGCCCCTTAGGAGTTCTTATTAGATAGTATATTTAGTCAGGGTTTTCTAAAACACAGAACCAAAAAGATGTAAAATGTGTGTGTGTGTGTGTGTGTGTGTGTGTGTGTGTGTGTGTGTGTGTACAAATGAATAAATTGGAATTGATCCATAAGACAATAAAGGCTGAGAAGTCCCATGATCTGCAGTCAGCAAGCTGGAAATCCAGGAAAGCCAGTGGTATATAGTTTCAATCTGAAAGCCAGAAGGCTGAGACCCAGAAGGAACCATACTTCAGTTCAGTCCAAAAGCAGGAAAAAACTGATGTCCTAGCTGGAAGATAGTCAAGCAAAAGTTCCCTCCTACATGAGGGAAGTCAGCCTTTTGTTCTAAGTATGCCTTCACATGATAATATGAGGCCCATCTGCATTTGGGAGGGAAATCAGCATTACTTAGTCCACCAATTTCAGTGTTAACCTCATGCAAAATACCTTCACAGAAACACCCAAAGTAATGTTTGACCAAATATCTGGGAGCCTCATAACCTAGTCAACTCGACACTAAAAATTAACCATGATAGAAAGCAGGCAAACTCAGATAGCATGTAAAACACAAATATTAAGCAGAAAATATTATTGCCCAAGACAGAGATTAGGCTAGTATTAGACCTGCAGTAATTAACTCCCAGGAAGAGTAGATATTCCCTATAGCCAAAGGGCATCATGATGTATGGTGTGTCTCTTCCTCCTTAAGGATGATGAAAACCAGACAGCAACAGACATGGTGGTGAAGGAGATTTCTCAGATATGAAGCAGCCATCGGAAGGTCACCAACTTTGTAAAGAAAAATTCCCCAGTGAGAAATATGCTCTACCCTTAAAATATATTACATGTAAAATTAATCATGAAAAAATAAGTGATATAAATTAATACCTTTTTAAAGTTTGAGAAAATGGTAAGAGACATGGAGAATACAGCAACAAGATGCAATGTATTTCTAAAATAAATTCTAGAATGAGCATCAGTCATAATGGAAAAAGAAATAACATTAAATACAGAAGTACAATTATAGAGCTGGCAAAAAGATAAAATTTCATCTTGAAAGACTATACTTGATATAGCTTAAGAGCTATGCTCAAGATGAATAGTAAGAAATCCAATCCTGGAAATTTTATAATAAAATATCTTAACATTGCAATGAAGAATTAATTTACATTTCAAAAAGAAAGCTTTAAAAATCACCTAAATATTTAAAATAATATTGGCATTGAATTTCTCATTAATAACACTGGACAGTAAAAAAAAAAGTGATAAAACGGATTTAAAACTAATCTGCTTATTATCACAGCATGCCAGTAATTCTAAACATTGTCAGGGATAAATACTCCTTTCTTCAGGAATGGTCTGTCAGTCTAAGTTCTAAATAATCGCATAAATGACTGAGGGGTCTTCAAATTAACTGTTATGTAGAATACAATAATAAAAACTCTGCATAAAAGTTAATTCAAAGAATCCCCACTCTTCCAGTCACCCCCTGATCCCTGATACATGCGGACACAGCTCAACACTCTTATTTTGAGTAAATTCGTAGTATTCAAGCTCTTTTTGGGTGCTGTTCCAACCACTGTGGAGCTATATATTCCTGAGTTAAACAGTGATCAGACATAAACAGTGATAGCCCAGGGATGGAATGGATGAAGAAGTACCATGAGACTTTTGTCAGCTCTGTCATTCCGTGGGACTACTTGAAATTTTCTTCTGTGTTTAAAATTTCTGAAACCCAGAGTACAAGGGATTTTTTTTATGAATCTCTCCCAAACTTATGCTTATATTTATGATTTTTCTAGTTTCTTTGTGTGACAAAACTTCTAAATTAAAATGAATAAAAAGAATTCTTCAGTTATTATGAGCACTGAGGTAGACAGGAGTCTGACTTATCTGAGGAACAGAAAGGACAATGTGGCCAGAACAGAAGAAACTAAACAAGAGGTTTAAGGAGATGATCTCAAAGAAATATCCAGAGGCTGCACCATTCAGAACTTTAGCAGTAACGATCCTCAATTTTATTGTTAACCACTCATGGGCTTTAAGTTAGGGAGTGACATGATCTGATGTATATTTTAATAAAATTTTAAAAAACTCTGGCCAGTATGTGGGCATGAACCAAGAGAAGGAGGAGAAATAGTAGTTAAGAAGCTACAGTAATTGTCCTGGCTTACACTAAGGTAGTGGTAGTAAAAATGGGAAGAAGTAGACACATCTAAAATATACTTTGTGGTTTGGTTTGGTCTCTTGTTTTCATTCAGTTTTTATTTTAATTCTAATTAGTTAACACAGTGTAATATTAGATTCTAGTCTACAATATACTGATTCAACACTTCCAAACAACATTCAGTGCCCATCACAAGTGCACTTCTTAATCTCCATCACTTATTTCACCCATATCCCAAACCACTTTTCCTCTGGTAGCCATTAGTTTGTTCTCTACAGTTTAAAGTCTGTTTCTTTCTTTGCCTCTTAGTTTCTTTTCTTTTTTTTTTTTTTTGCATTTTATCATTTGTTTTGTGTTTTGAATTCCACATATGAGTGAAATCATGTGAAATTTGTCTTTCTCTGACTCACTTATTTCATGTAGAATAATACTCTCTAGCTCCATCCATGTTGTTGCAAATGGTGATATTTCATTCTTTTTAATGAATGAGTAATATTCTATGTGTGTATACACACACACACCCCACATCTTGCTATTGGCATACACACACACACACACACACACACACACACATACATACATACGTATAGTTATCATCTTTTTCTTTTTTTTCTCCTCAGATCTAAAATTAGGGGTTGAGTTTAGGGCCAAATTAACAGTTAGGGTTAGGGTTGGGACCAATGTGAAGTAATGTGCTCATTATGCTGCAGTTCAGAGACCTCTCTCTCCAGAGGGGTATGTTTAAGTTTAAGGTTAGGGTTAGGGTTAGAGTTAAGGGTTAGTCATTAGTGGTTAATAGTTAGGGTTTGGGTTAGGATTGTGTTCTTGCTTAGAATAGTACTCTCTAGCCCCATCCATGTCATTACAAATGGCAAGATTGCAATCTTTTTAGTGGCTGGGTAATATTCCATTATATACACCACATGTTTTTTTCCCCCTCAGATCTAGGATTAGTGTTGAGTTTAGGTCCATATTAAGGGTTAGAGTTAGGGTTAGGGCCAATGTGTGGTTAGGTGCCTATTATCCTGCATTTTAGAGACCTCTCCAGAAGGATATCTTTAGGGTAAGTGTTATGGTTAGGGTTAGGTCTAGGGGTTAGGGGAGGTTAGGATTAGGTTTAGAGCTAGAGTAGGGTTAAAGTGAGGGTATGTGCCTTATATCCTGCGTTCAAAGACCTCTCCAAAGGTTGTGTTTAGGGTTAGAGTTAAAGTTAGGGGGAAAGTTTAGGGGTTATAGATTAGAAATAGTGTTAGAATTAGGTTCAAGGTTAAAGTTAGGGTTTATGCTTGGCATCCTGCAGTTCAGAGACACCTTCAGAGATTAAAATATCAGACTTTTGTTGGGGTGAGAACATATTGGCAACCATCCACCGAGATGAGGTTAAGAGGGAATTTGGCACTCTAAATACTCTTTAAAGGGATATTCAATTTGTCCCTTTTTGTTTCTTTCAAGCTTTTATGTAAATTTCCATTAATCCCATCATCTATTTGACTCATCCCACACGGGAAACAACAGGTGTTGGCAAGGTTGTGGAGAAAGTGAAACCCTCTAGTGCAGCCACTCTGGAAAACAATGGAAGAAACTCCACAGTATTCCTCAAAGAGTTAGAAACAGAACTACCCTTTGATCCAGCAGTTGCACTACTAGGTGTTTACCCAAAGGATGCAAAACTACTGACTTGAAGGATACATGCACCTCAATGTTTATAGCAGCATTATCAACAATGGCCAAATTATGGAAAGAGCCCATATGTCTATCAACTGATGAATGGGTAAAAAAAATTGTGGTTTATCTATACAATGGAATATTATGGAGCCATCAAAAGAACAAAATCTTGATCTTTGCAATGACATGGATGGAGCAAAAATATATCATATTAAGTGAAATAAGTCAGTCATAAAAAAAATGTCATATGATTTCACTTATGTGGAATTAAAGAAACAAAACAAATAAGCATCAGGGAAAAAAGAAAGGAAAACCAAGAAACAAAGGGGCGGTGGGCAGGGGGGTGGGTTAAAATATACTTTGAACACATTTATGGATTCTGCGAAGAGAGTTGAGAAAAAATGGAGAAATTATGGATGACATCTCGATTTGGGGCTCGCATAATTGAGTGGATGTTGGTATTATTTACTGGGATGAAAAGGCTGCTTGAGTAAGAGGTTAGGAGTTGGGAGCCAGCAAGGTTCTGGTTTGAAAATTTCAAGTTTGAGATTCCTATTAAGCCTTCTAATAAACATGCCCAATAACCAATTGAATATATAAATCTGGAGGTCAGAGTATGGATAGAAAGAAACTAAGGGGCTCCTGGGTAGCTCGCTCAGTTAAGTGTCTGACTTTGGCTCAGGTCATGATCTCAAGGCTCATGAGTTCAAGCGCTACATCCAGCTCTGAGCTGTAAGCACTCTGAGGGTGCTTCAGATTCTCTCTCTCTCTTTCTCTCTCTCTCTTTCCCTGCCCCTCCCCCACTTGTGCTCTGTCTCTCTTTCAAAAATAAACAGTAAAAAGATTAATTTAAAGAAATATAACTTCAAAACCTTTACCATTTTCATCACTGTGACTAAAGAAAATCACCTAGCTCTAAAGTGGGGGTAATGATGGTTTCAGGCAGAGGAAAGGGACCATCAGCACAAGGAGAATAAAATGGAATAACTAGCCCAGAGGGTCAAGTTTGGAGGAATGAGTGGTGAATTGTATTGAAGGCCACTGAACGATAGATCAAGAGGAATACAGAAGGATTCACTGGATTTAGCAGTGTTATTGTTACTGGTGTCCTTGGGAAAACAAATAAAGGAAGAAAGGGAGAAAAAGGAAGGGGAAGGGGGAGACTTCCATGAAGTGGAGGAGATGGAAGCCAGACTAGAATGGTTGATGAGTAAATGGTAAGTGAAGAATGGAGAGCAAGTTAAGACAACAGTTTTATGAAAAATGTAGTAAAATCTTTAGGGGAATATGCAATCAAGGAATAGATTTTATATATGAATGACATAAAAGCTTATGAAATACAGGTGAAAACAATCTACCAAAAGGAAGAAACTTGTGATGTAATTACCCCAAACAAAAAGGTCTTTAAAAATCAAGAGAAGCTGTGGTCTGAAGCACAAGCAGAAGTATTGTCTATTGATATGCTTTAAAAGAAGATAAAGAATATGATACATATTATCTAACAGAAATAAGGCTATAGGGGGGCCTGGGTGTCTCAGTCGGTTAAGCATCCGACTTCGGCTCAGGTCATGATCTCATGGTTCGCGGGTTCAAGCCCCATGTCGGGTTCTGTGCTGACAGCTCAGAGCCTGGAGCCTGCTTCAGATTCTGTGTTTCCCTCTCTCTCTGCCCCTCCCCCATTCATGCTCTGTCTCTGTCTTGAAAATAAATAAACTATAAAAAAATTTTTAAAAAAGAAATAAGGCTATAGCATAGCAATAAGAAGATGAAAGCACTTCTGTGTGATTGTTTCTATTTTCTCTATGAAGTATGAGAAGTTATTCAGCTGAAAGTTGCAGTGGCAGCTAAAAGGAGATGTTACATAGGTTTTAAGGCAGTAAATATGGTTGGAAAATTGGTAGGGGCCAGGATGTGAAGGAAAGCATAAAGCAGATCATCCCGGCGATCGGTGATCGGCGGTACCTGTTTCGTCCGCCCCGACCAGCAGGGCGGAGAATCGTCCCAGTTCCTCCTCCTGAGGGAGGGAGAGAAAAAGGGGGCAGGAGAGGGAGACGCAAAGGGTAAAGACAGAACTCACGGTTCTCCGATCAGGCGAAAGAGAGCGTTTATTCAAAGAACTGTTCTTTATATAGTCTTCAGGGGGGGAAGACAAGACAAGCTGACCTAGGCAGGCTACAGAGTCAAATGCATATCAAAGAAGCGCCCCGACTTTGCCTCAGCAATCTTGGGGGATGGAGAACTAACACTGAATACGGTTTTGATCTTTTGTGTGCCTTGGCCACTCACGTCTAGCTCAGCAAGACAGTCGCCAACAAAAGTTATTTTGACCAGGAAATGGCAATCTCCAGCCTCCAGATGCAAATCTTGTTTACTGGCTCACTCAAGGGAGTGATAATCCTTGCCTGAGGCAGACAGAAAAATTGGCGGGCCCGACAGCAGATGATACAGAATCAAAAGATATTTAAGGAGAGGACTGCAATCATTAATTCTATATTTTAGAACCAACTGCAGCAGTGGGGATAATGGAATTTGGACCAGTTATGACACAAGAATCATGGCTAAAAGGGCCCCAAACTAAGGCACTGGTAGAAAAGCCTTCTTTGAGTTGGGGTGGGAGCACAGGGAGGTAACTTGGAGAGCTAGGAAACAGCTCTGTGTGTGTGTGGTGGGGGCATACTTATTTCTCTATCCCCTCCACTGGAATGAAAGTTCAATAAGGGCAGGGACTTCTCTATTTTTGTTTATTCTTTTGTCCCATTTCCTAAGATATTCTCAAAAAATATTTGTGGAATGAAGTTTGTAAGTAGTAGGCTTCTGATAGATGTTTAAATAAATTTCTCAAGACGAGATATTTTTACATGAATAAAATGTTTTTTGTGGTCCTTTTCAGTCTAGTGTAATGTTTTCTGATGATTCTACTCATTTTTTAATACTCTTTCAGTTTTGAGTCTAGATCTTTACTCTTACTTCTAAAGATTTATTCATGACAATAATAATATGAAACAAATCATAGTAACATAAGATAATGAAACATAGTAACAAAACACAAATTCCACTATATTAAATTATGTGTTATTATTTGCAAGCTTGTTTCCTTCCACTAGAAATAAACACAAAATTACAGATACTGTCTGTGTTACTCTTGTTGTTGTTGATTTATTTTCACTGATGTACTCCCTAGTTCCCAGAACAGTGAGAGGCATATAGTAGATTAAATTAGTGAATTTGCTACAGAAAATGAGAAGAGTAAAGTTAAATAGAATTACAGAGAGTTGTGGCTTTACAAGTGGATCATGGTAATATTCGTCAAAAACAAAGGAAATAGTTGGGGGGATAATGAGTAGGTTTGGAGATACATGTTGGAGATCAGTGTGGATCACATTAGGACACGTTTTATAAAATAAAACGTACCTGTGTAAATTACTTCTAAACTGGACTATCTGACTCTCCCTAAGCCCACATGCACGGTGCAACCCAGTTAATACTCTTCAAGCCAGGCACATTGGGTTTGGTGCATTTTTAAAAGAAAACGTCTTTTGTTTTTGACCCCACATCAATCACCCCTTTATTCTTCCATCCCTGATCCCAACACAAGAGATGATCACCACTCTCTATCCGAGCAATCTTCCTTGGGATGGAAATGACTAGACATGTTTATAATATTAATGCCCTCTTTTGGACCCTGGGACCCCATATGCTTCTCATAGAGGAAACAATCAAGTGCAAGCTAGATTTCAAAGCACAGTGGTGTTGTGTATTGTGGCAGTCCCAGCCCTGACAAAGCTAAGCATTTTCTATTACTCATGCATTCATGACCTGTGTCTTTATCCAGGCAGGACATTTCCAGAGTAGTCCATCAGTGTCCCGCTGCAGCCGAAGTGGGTGCTTAGCTCTCATTGGCTTCTTTCACCTAAGTCCTCCTAATAAGAGTAGCAAAGAATTATAACTGTTCCAATACTTTGCTTTATTAAGGAGCAGAGTTCAATATAACAGTTATTACTTAGATATGAAAGCTTTCTTCTAACCATCTTATACTGATCAATACAAAGTTTTCTTTGATTCATTGTACATCAATGTTAAATCTAATTGTGGTCAGTGAGATTTAGTACCCTATTCCAAGGGGAGATTATTGTAACACCATTTTGTAGAAAATACCCTCTGCAGGTTTGCACTTTATATCCGTTTCTACTAATATTTCCTAAATAATCAAAAATAATAACAAAACAAATAATTCTATAGCCCTTACTGTGTTCTAAGCACTATTCTATTTTTTCATAGATATTAAATTATATAACAACATTGTTGGTAGGTCTTATCATTATCCTCACTTTACAATATGAAGCTAAAGTTCAGAAACATTGAGTAACATTCCCAAGATGAATAACATTATGGAACTCAAATTCTAACCCAGTCATTGTGGTTCCTATTATAGTTAGACACAAATGTAACACAGTATTTTGAATTTTAAAAAGGGAGAAAAATTATAAATAAAATATTTCCCAGGAAAAATCTGTGTATAGATATCAAAGAATAGGATAAATTTTAAATGACCAATATAGAGATTTGAAAATATTTTTCATTGATTAAATATTACACATCAATATTATAGTCATAACTTCAAAATATTTGAGATGTCTGTGAGGACATTAAGAAAATTAACTTAAGAAAATTAAAATCTGTATCCCAAAATATTCAAGTTCCTTTCTTAAAGTATCCCTGAGAAAGCATATACAACTTGTGTTGGAGTTTGAGTACATGATAGCAAGAAATGAAAATTAGTAAGAAGCCTACTAAACTTTCCATATACTCAATTGGGTAACTTTGTTCAACATTCAGAAGATAATTAAAAATACATTAATATATATATGGAAGTATAAATCATATTATTGGACCATATCAGCTGGTTTAATCCAATACATTTATTTCAGACATGATCCTAAGTACAATTCAGCCTTGAAAATTTCAGCAATCTGATTCACACATAAACAGGGTAAGCAAAATAGAAATTCTGTGTTTTAATGACAAACTCTTAAAGAAAACCATCAACAAAATTAAACAGTAACCTACTGGATAGGAGAATATATTTACAAATGATATATCCAATAAGAGGTTAATATCCAAAACATATGAAGAACTTCCACAACTCAACACCAATAATAATAATCATAATAATAATAAAGAGCCCAGTTAAAAAGTGGGCAGAGGACCTGAATAAATATTTTTTTGAAGAATATATAGAGGACCAATAAACACATGAAAAGATGCTCAACATCACTAATCATCAGGAGAATGTAAATTAAAACCACAATGAGATATCACCCTATACCTGTCAAAATGCCTAAAATCAAAAGACAAGAAGCAAGTGTTGAGGAGAATGTGGAGAAAAAGAAACCCTCAGGCACTATTGATGGGAATGTAATTGATGCAACAACTATGGAAAACTGTATGGAGGTTCCTCAAAATATTAAAAGTAGAAATACCATATGATCCAATAATTGCACCACTGGGTATTGCCCAGAGAAATTTAAAATACTCATTCAAAAAGTTGTATGCATGTTTACTGTAGCATTACTTACAATAGCCAAGATATGGAAGAAACCCAAGTGTCCAATGATAGATAAATGGATAAAGAGGAAGTAATTTATATATACAATGGAATATTACTCAGCCATTAAAAAGAATGATTTCTTGTCATTTGCAACATAGATGAACCTAGAGTATATTATGCAAAGTGAAATAAGTCAGAGAGGGAAAGACAAATACCATAAGATTTCACTTACATGTGGAATCTAAAAAACAACAACAACCAAAAAAGGAGAAAAGCAGAAACAGACCCATAAATATGGAGAACAAGCTGATGGTTACCAGAGGGGAAGGGACTGGAGGGATGGGTAAAAGGGGTGAAGGAAAGTGGGAGGTACAGGCTTCCAGTTACACAGTGAGTAGGTTATGAGGATAAAAAGTACACCATATGGAGTATACTCCGTGGTATTATAATAGCATTGCATGGTGACAGATGGTAGCTACACTCATGATGAGTATAGAAAATTGAACAATGCTGTTGAATCACTATGTTTTCGACCTGAAACTAATGTAACATTGTGTGTCAACTATACTTCAATTATAAGAAAGTAAGTAAAGAAAAACAGAAAGGAAGGACAGAAGGAAGAAAGAAGGAAGGAAGGAAGGAATAGGGAGAGGAAGGAACAAAAGAAAAGAAGAGGGAAAGGAAGAGAGGGAAAGAGAGGGAGAAAGAAAGAGAGAGAGAGAGAGAGAGAGAGAGAGAGAGAGAGAGAGAGAGAGAGAGAGAGAGAGAGAGAGAGAGAGAGAGAGAGAGAGAGAAAGGAAGGAAGGAAGGAAGGAAGGAAGGAAGGAAGGAAGGAAGGAAGAAAGAAAGAAAGAAAGAAAGAAAGAAAGAAAGAAAGAAAGAAAGAAAGAAAGAAAGAAAGAAAGAAAGAAAGAAGAAAGAAAGGAAGGGAGAAAGAAAGGGAGGGAAGGAAGGAAGGAAGAAAAATGGAGAGAGGAAGTAGGGAAGAAAGAAGGGGGAAAGAAAGAAGGAAAGAGGGAGAGAAAGAAAGGCAATGAAGTCAAACAAAGAAAATGTTTTACTAACTGCTTAGAAAATAAACTGAGCCCTTGAAAATAGAGGCAGCACACTCTTTACTTGTTCACCACCCTCCCATATATACTAAGTTTTGTCTCTCCTTATCATTCCCTAAAATAGTTTGGGTTGGGCAGGAGTGTAAATTTGCATGGCTTCAAGGGAGAGAAAAGAGGAAAGAACAGTTGGCAAATTATTTCCTACTTTTTTTTTTCATTCTTAGCTTTGCTTCACTCATTAAAAAAAATACAAAGCAAAACACAACAAAAGACAAACTATAGATTTTATACAAAATACAAAATGCTTTAAAGTTTTACACAGAGTAAATCAAACAACAACAAAAAAAAGAAATTAATACCAAAGATTAGCAAGGTAAATGTTACGAATGACTACAAAATTAAATCCAAAATGTGCAATGTTTGACATTACAGTTCCTGTGACATTTGAAAATATTAAGCTTTTTTAACAATGTGTATGATAACATTTGCCAACTTATAATCTAACTTAAACACTGTTTAATAGTCAAAACACCTGAGAAATCAATTCTGTACCTTAATGATATCATCAATGGTAGTTTCGAAACACTAGAATCTCAAATGCATTCATAATATTAAAAAAGTTTTGGAATTTACATATTATTTCTGTACTGAGACAGTACTGAAGCTGTTTACTTAGCATTATCTAATTTAGACTACTTAGCATTACCCTTTTATGTAGAACATAAAGTTTACTTGTTGCTCAGCCCAAAAATAATCCTAAGGAAACAAAGTACCATGAATGCATCTGAGTAAAATGTTTGCTCTTCATTTAAATATAGGCTGGAAATAATTTGAAGGAGCAGATGGATCATCTAGACCGATTTCAGGTACAACTAAAGAAGGCTGCATGAGATTCTGTGTGACTTAAGGTCACAGTAGTTCATATGCAAAAGCATCCTTTGGTCCCCTAGGAGGGCCTGCAGGATGGCAGCAGGAATTCTGGAGGGTCTAAGCTCCTACCTTCCCCGCTTCTCCAGAGGACATCACCGAGGATCGTCCTGGTGGAGCAGCTCCGCCCTGTTCTTCAGGGAGTCTTGACTCAGAAATGGGAGGACAATACCAACCTCAGCCTCATCAACCTAAGAGGATTGTCAGTGTGCCAGATATGAGTCCTCACAAGTTGTCTTCAGGCTATAAATTTCCCTTGAATTTTCTTCTTCTTGCACCCTAAAAATCTAATGGCTCCATCTTTGAAATGTTTTCTGTCTTGGTTTCCCCGCCTAGTGTAAGTAATAAAAACAACCTAATAATAATATAGCTAATATTTGCTGAATGTTAGCCAATATTTTTTTGTCTCACTTAAAATTTATTAATCCATTAAATTCTCACAACAACTCTGTGAAGTAAGTGCCATTACCTTCCCTGTCTCATAGATGCCAATATTAAGGCACAAAAAGGTTTAATAAGTTGCCTGAAGTCACATAGTTAGGAAATAGTATAACTGAGATATGAACTCAGGTAATCTGGCCCCAGGAACCATACTCCTAACCACTAGCCTAAGGCCTCCTTAAGAATGGCCTCTTGGGAAGATGTAGCAGAGTAGGAGGACCCTCAGTTCACCCTATCCCGTGATTTCAACTAGATATCATCTACATCCAAGTCAACAAGCCAGAGAGTGATCAGAAAACTGGAAGAACAAGCTCCACAATTAAATATAGAGAAGATGAATATTTCTATAAAAAATCAGTGCAGGAACTAAGAAAATATGTATCTAAAATATAATAACATATACCTAAAACATAGGGAAGAGAGGAGAAAGGAATGGGTTCAAACTTAAATAACCATCAGCTTAATTAGACTGCTATACACAGAAGAGAAAATGTTCATAAACAACAATTAAAAAAGCAACAAAATGGCAATAAATATTTTGTCATTATTTTTAATGTAAATGGACTAAGTACTCCAACCAAAGACACAGGGTGACATAACAGATTAAAAAACAAGGTGCCGCCTAAAAAGTATTCTGGAAAACAGTACAGAGGTTCCTCAAAAAGTTGAAAATAGAACTACTCTAGGGTCCAACAGTTGCAATACTAAATATTTACCCAAAAAATATAAAAATACTACTTCGAAGGGATACATACACACCCCCTATGTTTATAGGAGCATTATTGGCAATAGCCAAATTATGAAAGCAGCCCATGTGTATATATGTGGATATATACATATATACACATACAATGGAATATTACTCAGCCACAAAAAAATTATTTGTATTGACCTGGATGGAGCTAGAAAGTATAATGCCAAGTGAAATAAGTCTGTCAGAGAAAGACAAATACCATGATTTCACTAATATGTGGAATTTAAGAAACAAAATAAGCACGCGAAGAAAAAAATCAGAGAGAGATGGCAAGACTAATTAACAAACAGATTCTTAATTATAGAGAACAAACTGATAGTTACCAGAGGGGAGGTCAGTGAGGGGATGGGTTAAATAGACGATGAGCAAAGGGTGATGTATGAAAGTGAAAGATCTGAATCACTATATTAGACACCTGACACTACTATAACATTGTATGTTAACTAACTGGAATCAAAATTAAAACTTTAAAAACTTACTAAAAAAAAATGAATGGCCTCTTCCCTGAACTCTTGCCTTTTTAGGTGTCTGAAGCCATCTTTCTTCTTACAACTGTATTCCATTCACCTGGAATACATAGGGATACTCTGTATGCAGTTCCTACACTGGCTGTCAGAGGCTAGAGTTCTGCTATGAATGTAATACTGGCTCAAAACTTTAATTCTATGGCCCACTTGATTTGGGGAATCAGCTATGGCTGCACTTTTTTGGATTAGAATCGGCATATTAAGTTTCTTGCTTAGAGATAAATGTCCACACCACAGTTGAGTTTACCACTCTCTTTGGACAGTGTATTGGATAACCCTTCAACTACCTCAAGGTTCAGCTGATAATACCCATTTAATATCTCTAACCACAATTCCACTTAGTCTGGCTTCCATCCCACCCTCCTCTGGCCTTTGGATCATTGAGTTACATGGCAGCGTGGATTTGTACCTTAACATTCTTCCACAACAGAATGTAAATTGATGGATTATAGCACTAAAGGACAGGATCTGTGAGAAATGGTCATAAGGGAAAAAGCAACCCGATGAGTGTGTGCAGGAATAGGGATAGGAGAGAAATCCACAGGTATCAAGCAATCCTGTAATTCAGACATTGGTCTAGCTGGGATTATGTAGATGATTTCTTTAACCTTTTATCACAAGAAGAACTTTGGGAAAGCAAGAGCTTTGGGAAAACAGATTGCAGTCAGCTTTGGTAGGTAGAATAGAATAAAAAATGACAGTAGACCTCAAGAAGGCCCGTGATAAGGATCAAGATAGTAATAAAAACCAGTTACCATATGCCACACTCTATGTAAATGTACACCAGGCATTATAATTGCTTGAAGTCACTGAATCATCAAATCAACCCTATATAGTAGGTGGTATTATCCTAACTTTAAAAACAGACACTAAGCCTCAGAGTTTGATTAACTTACCTAAAGCATCCCAAATTAGTAAGTGGTAGAGTTAAGAATGAAATGTTAATTTTATTGGTTGTAAAGCCTATTACTTTTCCTATATATCCTGTTCAGAGCAAAACAAGATCAGGACCAGCTATAGTAGCAGCTGCAGATGAGTAGGAACTTCAAACATGATAAGGGCAACAGTCCTGGAAAATTTGGAAACTGTCAATGGCCATGATAGCAGAGGAGCCAACAAAAGCAGCAACAATGACAATGGTAAGGACAACAAATAGCCATAAAACTGAGACCAAGGGCAGGGGCAAGAGCAGCTCAGGCCAGGAGTGAGACCCCAGCAACACTAGTGATACTGATTGGAACAACAGTGGAAAAAGTGGAGTATTCAGCACCATGTGGAGGCAGAGACCTCCAATCACCCCAAAGTCAAGGAGAGGTAAGCATGTGTCCACTGAGAATCATCTCTTGGCATCCCACAAGTGAACACAGCCTGGAAAATACATATGATCATTGTAGATTTAATTGGGGATTGAATCCTGCTTATTCTCCCTGTCTAGTATTTATTCTCTTCATCCTAAGTATGTCTTCCCAGAGAGTATTGCATTGGAATTATCATAATAATCTCCTAAAATCTTCCTGTCATTTCTAAGCCATCTTCTATACTGCTGGCAGAGGTGAGCCTGACTATGTCACTCCCCTGCTAAAAACTCTATGAGCATCAAAATCCTCAATGAAGCCGTTTTATTTCTGTTCATACCTCTAAATACCATTGTACTATTTCATATATCTGTCCTTTTATAATTCTTCACATTTTACCCTTTCTCTCTTTCCCCATTCCACCTTCTACTCTACCCATCCCACCTGGAAGACAATCAAAGCTTAGTTTAAATATTATTTCTTTTTAAAATTCTTTTGACCCCTCAATTAGAATTAGCCAATCTTTTTTCATAAACATTAAGATAGTTGATGAAAGAAAGAATTCTCAGTACCTCGAATATTCTGGAAAACATCTGTGAAGTTGTAAATGCTTATATACAGAAAGTGAAGAAGGGAGAGAGGAAGACAGGAAAACAAGAAGGAAAGGAGTGAAGGAGGCAAGAAAGGAAGAGAGGAGGAATGGACAGAAATGAGGAAAAAGGAGAGAAAGTAAGAATAATTTAGTCAAAGTTTGATAGCTATGTGATCTCAAAAACTATAATGAAAGGTCACCCAGGTAGCTCCACTCAGTTAAGCATCTGATTCTTGATTTTGGCTTAGGTCATGATCTCATGGTTCATGGGCTTGAGCATTGCATTAGGCTCTGTACTTGACAGCATGGAGCCCACTTGGCATTCTCTCTCCCTCTCTCTATCTCTGCTTGGGATTCTCTCTCTCCATCTCTGTCTCCCCCCTCTTGCTCACTCATGCATGCATGCTCACTCTCTCAAAATAAACATTAGAAAAAGAAAACTATAATAAAAATATATTCATTTTGGAAAATTATTTGCAAAAATGCTTCCAATGATCCTGCACCATATACATGAGTTCACTAGAAAAGACACGTCTCATAGAACATGAGAATCCTCTGATTTATAACTTCTATAATAATAGCAATATTATCCTTAGTATGTGCTGGGTGCCTCTTTAATCCTCATACCAACCCATAAGGTAAGTACTGTGATTCCTACCATATAGATCAAGAAATTAAAACAAGAAAGTTTGCACATAGCTAGGTTGTGCATTACAAGCAAGTAATAAAAGAGTAAAAATTCAGGCATCCTGACTCCAAAGCATTTGCTTTCACATTATACTCTAAGTCCAACCACTTGCTCACTCTGATTTCCAGACTTCCTAGAATTTGCTGCTCAAAATGGTCCACTTAATTTCCAATTTCTGTATGCCAGCCTACTGTTTCTTCTACCTTCCTTGGCTAGCAAATCAAAAGTTAATGGCAGGGTCACCTGGGTGGCTCAGTCCATTAAGCATCCGACTTCAGCTCAAGTCATAATCTCACAGTTCGTGAGTTCAAGCCCCACATCAGGCTCTGTGCTGACAGCTCAGAGCCTGGAGCCTGCTTCAGATTCTGTGTGTCCCTCTCTCTCTGCCCCTCCCCCAGTCACGCTCTGTCCCTCCCTCTCTCAAAAATAAATAAACACTAAAAAAAGTTTATGGCAGTACTTCACATTGTGCTTTGGGGGACTGAAACATTTCACTTTGAGCACACCCTATTCAAAATAGACCAGGTTTTGGGATGTCTTGATAATACACAGTTATCACATTTATCACATTATCACCAGAAATGTTAAATTTTTCAAACATTTCAATGGACTAAGGAATTCAAGCATCTGCACATTTAACAAAAATATATTATACATCAGTAGTATGTGTAAATATCCTTTATGTCTACAATGGGAATAGATGGAGTTGTGAGAGAAGTGATAAACTTTTTAGGAAGGTATCCTGTATACACTCATTGATTCATTTATTCAGCAAAATAATTACTGAGTTCGTTTGTAGTCAGAGCTGGGTTCTATGGATTATTAACAAGAAAGGAGAAAAAAGTGTAAGAGAACCACACCGGAAACGAAAAGGTTGAGAAACCTAGCGAGACTGTCAAACCTCTACGAGCCCCAGTCTTTACAGAAGAAATACATGCTCGAGGCTACTGAAGAATTGCTTCACAGTATTTATGTGACAATAAAAGCTGCTTCTGAAATAACTGGATCTCTAGTCTGAATGACCTTGAATGTTTTCTTACACAACTCAAAGTCTAGCTTTCTGAAACTCCGTTTATGTTTAGCTGAAAGTATTTTTAGCACTCCAGATTATCAAAGAAGCTTTATACCAGTAACACTTTAAAATGAGAACAGAAACTAATGTTTGCTTCATACTTTTTCAGCAAAACTGTATAATGCAACCACCAAAAGGTCATATTAATTACAAATCAAAATAATTATAAATCAAAAACTCAGATTCATAAATAACTAAAACAATAATCATAAGCAATGAATTAGAAAGTATGAGTATAATAACCTGCTATATATTAAAATATGATGAATTTCATATTCTGAAAAAATTAGAGAACTAGAGCTAGAAGACTGGAAAAGATAAAGAAAGTTTATAGGAAAACTATGAAAATTCTACATATCTAGAAATCTTTTTTGGGGGCGACTGGGTGGCTCAGTCGGTTAAGCGTCCGACTTCATCTCAGGTCTTGATCTCACAGTCTGTGGGTTTGAGCCCCACATCAGGCTCTGTGCTGACAGCTAGCTCAGAGCCTGGAGCCTGTCTTCAGATTCTGTGTCTCCCTCTCTCCCTGACCCTCCCCTGCTCGCTCTCGCTCTCTCTCTCTGTCTCTCTCTTAAAAATAAATAAAACATTAAAAAAACTTTTTGTAATATTTACTTATTTACAAACTTTTTTTTAGTTTGTTGTCAGGTTGGTTTCCATATAACACCCAGTGCACATCCCAAGTGCTCTCCTCCATGGCCATCACCCATTTTCCCCTCCTCCCTCCCCCCATCAACTCTCAGTTTTTTCTCAGTATTTGAGAGTCTCTTATGGTTTGCCTCCCTCCCTCTCCTTAACTATTTTCCCCCTTTCCCATCCCCATGGTCCTCTGTTGAGGTTTTCCTGTTCCACATATGAGTGAAAACATATGGTATCAGTCCTTCTCTCCCTTATTTCACTTAGCATAACACCCTCAAGTTACATCCACATTGCTACAAATGCCAGGTTTCATTTTTTCTCATTGCCATGTAGTATTCCATTGTATATATAAACCACATCTTCTTGATCCATTCATCCATTGATGGACATTTAGATTCTTTCCATGATTTGACTATCGTTGAAAGTGCTGCTATGAACATTGGGATACATGTGCCCCTATGCATCAGCACTCCTGTATCCCTGGGGTAAATCCCTAGTAGTTCTATTGCTGGGTCATAGGAAAGTTTTATTGTTAATTTTTTGAGGAACCTCCACACTGTTTTCCAGAGCAGCTGCACCAGTGTACATTCCCACCAACAGTGCAGGAGGGTGCCCATCTCTCCACACCCTCGCCAGCATCTATAGTCTGTGATTTGTTCATTTTAGCCACTCTGACCGGCGTGAGGTGGTATTGCAGCGCGGTTTTGATTTGTATTTCCCTGATGATGAGTAACCTTGAGCATCATTTCATGTGTCTCTTGACCATCTGGAAGTCTTTGGAGAAGTGTCTGTTCAGGTCTTGGGCTCATCTCTTCACTGAATTGTTTGTTTTTCAGGTGTGGAGTTTGGTGAGTTTTCAGGTGTTCCAATTTGTTGGTTGCCTATTAGTTTTCTTGATTGTTTTTTGCAGTGCAGAAGTTTTTTATATTGATAAGTTCCCAATAGGTAATTTTTGCTCTTGATCCCCTTGCCTTTGGAGATGTGTCAAGTAGGAAAATACTGCAGCCGAGGTTGAGGAGGTTGATTTCTGCTTTCTCCTCTAAGGTTGATGGTTTCCTGGTCATATTCAGGTCCTTCATCGACTTTGAGCTTATTTTTGTGTATGGTGTAAGAAAGTGGTATAGTCTCATTCTTCTGCATGTTGCTGTCCAGTTCCCCTAGCACCAATTGTTAAAGAGGCTGTCTTTTTTTCATTGGATACTCATTCCTGCTTTGTCAAAGATTCATTGGCCATACATTTGTGGGTCCAATTCTGGGTTCTCTATTCTATTCCATTGGTCTATGTGTTTGTTTTTGTGCCAATACCATACTGTCTTGATGATGACAGCTTTGTAGTAGAGGCTAAAGTCTGGGATTGTGATGCCTCCCGTTTTGGTTTTCTTTTCAATATTAGTTTGGCTATTCAGGATCTTTTGTGGTTTCATACAAATTTTAGGATACTTTGTTCTAACTTTGAGAAGAATGAAGGTACAATTTTGATTGGGATGACATTGAATATGTAGATAGTTTTGGGTAGCATTGACATTTTAACAATATTTATTCTTCCGATCTATGAACATGGGATGTTTTTCCATTTCTTTGTGGCTTCTTCAATTTCCTTCATAATTTTTCTATAGTTTTCATCGTACAGATTTTTACATCCTTCGTTATGTTTACTCCTAGATATTTTATGGTCTTTCGTGCCATTGTGAATGGGATCAGTTTCTTGATTTCATTTTCTGTTGCTTCATTCTTGGTGTATAAAAATGCAACCGATTTCTGCACATTGATTTTGTACCCTGTGACTTTGCTGAATTCCAGGATCAGTTCTAGTAGGCTTTTTGTGGAGTCTGTAAGGTTTTCCATGCAGAGTATCATGTCATTTGTGAAAAGTGAAGGTCTGATTTCATCTCTGCCAATTCTGATGCCTTTAATTTCCTTTTGTTGTCTGATTGCTGATGCTAGGACGTCCAGCACTATGTTAAACAACAGTGGTGAGAGTGGACACCTCTGTCATGTTCCTGATCTCAGGGGAAAAGCTCTCAGAATTTCCCCATTGAGGATGATATTATTTGTGAGCTTTTCATAAATGGCTTTTATTATGTTTCAGTAAGTTCCTTCTATGCCAACTTTCTCAAGGGCTTTTATGATTTTTATCTTTTCTTTTGTTAATGGGATGTATCACACTGATTGATTTGCTAATATTGAACCAGCCCTGTAACCCAGGAATGAATCGCACTTGATCATAGTGGATAATTCTTTTTATATGCTATTGAATTCAATTTGCTAGTATCTTGTTGAGGATTTTTGCATTCATATTCATCAGGGATATTGGCCTGTAGTTCTCTTTTTTGGCTGGGTCTCTGTCTGGTTTGGAAATCAAAGTGATGCTGGTTTCAGAAGGTTTTGTTCCATTTCTATTTTTTGGAATAGCTTAAGAAGAATGGGTATTAACTCCGATTTAATTGTCTGGTAGAATTCCCCAGGGAAGCCATCTGGCCCAGGGCTCTTATTTGGGAGATTTTTGATAACTGATTCCATTTCTTCACCAGTTTGGGGTCTATTTAGGTTTTCTATCTCTTCCCATTTGAATTTTGGAAGTGTATGTGCATTTAGGAATTTGTCCATTTCTTCTAGGTTGTCTAGTTTGTTGGCATATGATTTTTCATAGTATTCCCTGATAATTGATTGTATTTCTAAGGGATTGGTTGTCATAGATCCATTTTCATTCATGATTTTGTCTATTTGGGTGATCTCTCTTTTCTTTTTTAGCAGCCTGTCTAGATGTTTATCATTTTTGTTAATTTTTTCAAAAACCCAACTCTTGGTTTTATTGATCTGTTCAACTGTTTTTTTTTAATTCTATATTGGTCATTTCCTCCCTGATCTTTATTATTTCTCTTCTTTTGCTGGGTTTGGGGTGTTCTTGCTGCTCTGCTTCTAGTTCCTTTAGGTGTGCTGTAAGATTTTGTATGTGCACATTTTCTAATTTCTTGTGATAGCCCTGGATTGCAATGTATTTTCCTCTTAGGATTGCCTTTGCTGCATCCCTAAGAGTTTGGATTGTTGTATTTTCATTTTCATTTGTTTCCATATATTTTTTAATTTCCATATATTTTTGTTTGTTTGTTTGTTTTTAATGTTTTTTATTTATTTTTGATACAGAGAGAGGCAGAGCATGAGAGGGGGAGGGGCAGAGAGAGGAGGAGTCACAGATCCGGAAACAGGCTCCAGGCTCTGAGCTAGCAGTCAGCACAGAGCCTGACGCGGGGCTCAAACCCACGAACGTGAGATCTGACCTGAGCCGAAGTTGGAGGCTTAATCAACTGAGCCACCCAGGCGCCCCTCCATATATTTTTTTAATTTCCTCTCTAATTTCTTCTTTAGTAGGATATTCTTTAACCTCCGTGCTTTTGGAGGTTTTCCAGACTTTTTCCTTTGGTTGATTTTAGGTTTCATAACATTGTGATCTAAAAGTGTGCATGGTATGATCTCAATATTTTTATATTTATAGAGGGCTGCTTTATGACCCAGTATGTGGTCTATCTTGGAGATGGTACCATGTGCACTAGAGAAGAAAGTGAATTCTTTAGTCCATTTGGTCCAATGTGTCATTCAAGTCCTTTGTTTCCCTAGTGATTTTCTGTCTACTTGATCTATCCATTGCTATAAGTGGGGTATTAAAGTCCCCTGAAATTATCACATTCTTAATCAATAAGATTGTTTCTGTTTGTGCTTGTTTTAGTATTTGGGTGCCTCTGAATTCAGTGCATAGACATTTATAATTGTTAGCTTTTCCTGATGGATAGGCCTTGTAATTATTATATAATGCCCTTCTTCATCTCTTGTTACTGCCTTTACTTTAAAGTCAAGTTTCTCCGATATACGTATGGCTACTCCAGCTTTCTTTTGACTTCTAGTAGCATGATAGATATTTCTTCATTCCCTCACTTTCAATATGAAGGTGTCCTCAGGTCTTAACTGAGTCTCTTGTAGACAGCAAAGAGATGGATCTTGTTTTTTTTATACATTCTAATACCCTATGTCTTTTGACTGAGCATTTCGTCCATTTACATTCAGTATTATTATTGAAAAATATGGGTTTAGAGTCATAGTGTTCTCTGTAGGATTCATGCTTGTAGTGGTGTCTCTGGTACTTTGTGTTCCTTGCAACATTTCCCTCATATAGTCCCCCTTAGGATCTCTTATAGGGTTCGTTTAGTGGTGATGAATTCCTCCAATTTTTGTTTGTTTGGGAAAACCTTTATCTCTCCTTCTATTCTGAATGACAGGCTTGCTGGATAAAGGATTCTTGGCTGCATATTTTTTTCTCTTCATCACATTGAGGATTTCCTGCCATTCCTTTCTGGCCTGTCAAGTTTCAGTAGATAGGTCTGCAACCACCCTGTCTCCCTTTGTATGATAGGACCGTCTCATTCCTAGCTGCTTTACGAATTCTCTCTTTATCCTTATATTTTGCCAGTTTCACTATAATATTTCCTGTAGAAGATTGATTCCTGTTATGTCTCAGGGGAGTTCTCTGTGCCTCTTGGATTTTAGTGTCTGTTTGCTTCCCCAGATTGGAGAAGTTCTTGTCTATAATTTGTTCAAGTACCCCTTCAGCTCCTTTTTTTCTCTTCTTTTTCATGAATTCCTATGATATGGATATTGTTCCGTTTGATTGCATCACTCAGTTCTCAAATTCTCCTTTCGTGCTCCTGGATCAATTTAGCTCTCTTTTTCTCAGCTTCCTCTTTTTCTATAATTGTATCTTCTAATCACCTATTCTCCTCTCTGTCTCTTCAATCCATGGAGTGGCTGCCTCTATTTTATTATGCACTTGATTTATATCATTTTTAATTCATCCTTGCCTTGTTCCTGACAGTAGGAAAAAGGCTGTTTTTCTCTATTGAGGATGATGTTAGCTGTGGGTCTTTCATATATGGCCTTTGTGATGTTGAGGTATGTCCTATCTATCACGCCTTTACTGAGGGTTTTTATAAAGAATAGATGCTATATAGGGGCACAGGAGTGGCTCAGTCAGTTGAGCCTCTGACTTAGCTCAGTTCATTATCTCATGGCTCTTGAGATCCTGCATCATGCTCGCTGCTGTCAGCACAGAGCCAGCTTCGGATCCTCTTCCCCTCTCCCCCGCCCCTCCCCTGCTCTTTTCCTTTCTCTCTCTCAAAAATAAACATTAAGAAAAAAAATAGATGCTGTATTTTGTCAAATTCTTTTTCTGTATCTATTTACAGGATCATATGGTTTTTATCCTTTATTTTATTAACGTGGTGTAACACATTGACTGTTTTGTGAATATTGAACCAGCCCTGCAACCCAGGAGTGAATCCCACTTGGTCGTTCTGAATAATTCTTTTAATGTACTGTTGAATTTGATTTGTTAATATCTTGTTGAGAATCTTTGCATCCATGTTCCTCAGAGATATTAGCCTATAATTCTCCTTTTTGTGGGGTCCTTGTCTGGTTTTGGAATCAAAGTAATGCTAGCTTTATAAAATGAGTTTGGAAGCTTTTCTTCTATTTCTATTTCTTGAAATAGTTTGAGAAGAATAGGTATTAACTCTTCTTTAAATGTCTGGTGGAATTTCCCTGGAAAGCCATATGGCTCAGGACTCTTGTTTGTTGGGAGATTTTTGGTTACTGATTCAATTTCTTTGCTGGTTATGGGTGTGCTCAAATTTTCTATTTCTTCCTATGAAAGTTTTGATAGTTTTGAGTTTCTAGGAATTTGTCAGTTTCTTCCAGATTGCGCAGTTGTCAGCATACATTTTTTCACAGTATTCTCTTATGGTTGTTTGTATTTCTATAGTATTGGTTGTGATCTTTCCTCTTTTATTTGTTATTTTATCTTTTTGGGTCCTTTCTCTTTTCTTTTTGATAAATCTGATTAACGGTTTATCAATTTTGTTAATTCTTTCAAAGAACCAGCTCTGTTCTGTTTTTGTTGGTTTGTTTCTCTATCATTTATTTCTGCTCTAATCTTTGTCATTTCCCTTATGCTGTTCCTTTTTTTTTTTTTTTTACACCTTTTAGGTGTAAGCTTAGGTTGTGTATTTGGGACCTTTCTTGCTTCTTGAGATAGGCCTGAATTGCAATATGTTTTTCTCTTAGGACTGCCTTTACTGCATCACACTGGGTTTGGACTGTTGTATTTTCATTTTCATTTGCTTGTATTTTTTTATTTCTTCTTTAATTTCCTGGTTAACCCATTCATTCTCTAGTAGATGTTCTTTAATCTCCATGTATTTGAGAGCTTTCCAAATTTTTTCTGTGGTTGACTTCAAATTTCATAGCATTGTGATCTGAAAATATGCATGGTATGCTGTTGGGGGCCCCCGAGTTTTGGCCACCTCAGGCAAGGATATATCGCTCTCCAGGGAGCAACCAGAAAAAGAAGATTTACATCTGGAGGCTAGGAGAGTGCATTTCCTGGTCCAGATTTTGGAGACAGTCATACTGAGCCAGATGAAAAAAGCCAAAATGAACAAAAGATCAAACCGCATTTTGGATTATGCAGCGCTAAGCTTCCCCTCCCCAGCATTGCAGGCACAAGTCTGGGCGCTTCTTTTTGATGCTGTATCCGGAGTTTCAGTTTCAGTTTCTCCTTTCTCTAATAGTCATTTGACTCTGTTACCTGGCAACCAACCTGGGTCAGTTCCCGGCCCCAAACCCTATATAAGAGTATTATTTTCTTAATAAAGGGGGCTTGATCAGAAATCGCTTGTCTTGCCTCACTCTCTGTGCGTCCCCTTCCTGCCCTCTTTCTCTCTCCCCTCCTCAGGAAAGAACCCACAGGATTCACCGCCCCGTGGGCTGGAGCAGCTAGACGGGACAGTATGCTCTTGGTTTGTGACTCACTATGTAATCTATTCTGGAGAATGTTTCATATCCACTTGAAAAGAATGTGTATTTTGTTTCTTTAGAGTGAAATGTTCTGAATATATTTGTTTACCTGTTAAGTCCATCTGCTCCAGTGTGTCAGAGCCATTGTTTCCTTGTTGATTTTCTGCTTAATATGTCCATTGCTATAAGTGGGGTATTAAAATCACCTACTGTTACTGTATTATTATCAACAAGTTTCTTTGTGTTTGTTATTAATTGATTTATATATTTGGGTGTTCTCATAAAATTTTAACTCAAATATTTTAAAAATCCAGGTTCCCATATTTTATGTAAAATTTTACAAATTTGTTTAATAAAAAAGCTATCTCTTCCCTGATTTATCAGCATAGAGTATAATATGAGCTTACATTTTTAGTCTACTTGGAAATGTCCTTCCTATGCTTATGTAGAATTCTTAATCAAATAAGCTACCAGTCATCTACTTAAGTGTAAAGTTTTAAAAATATCAATTGGCATTTACCCAAATTGCTTCATTATTCTGAAATTTTTGCTTCAACAGTAATTATATCTTATGGTATATGAGAAGATTAGCTTAAAGATCTTTAGAACTACCATAAAACTGAACTAACTAATCTGTAGTTAGATCATTTCCAAGCATTCAAAATACTGAAGATTAATTACCAAGCATAGCTTTAAGTTCATATACTTGTGCTTCTTATGTTTATATTCTACAGAGAAGCTATTTTTCACTCTTTTTGGAGAAATTATACAAGAGATTATTGTGTCTGTAGAAAGTTTTCTAATGTGTGATCATAAATTCTGCTCATCTAAGATGTTACTTTGTGACAGTTGACAAGTCAACACCTTGATATTTCTCTGTGAAACAGAAATTGCTTTGGCTAAAAGTTATAATTAATATACTTGAATGAGACTCTCCCACTAATGGTCTTGTCAGAGAGACACAATTTTATGTGCAAAGTAATAAGATGTGTTTTCCCTTAGAAAAACAAGAAAATAGTTTTGTCTTAAAGTAGAATGACAAGAACAAAACCTGATGGATACAGAAAGTAGTATAAGGCACACAGAAAGGGAATTTTATTTTGTCAGACAATAGTAAGTACAGATAATGAGTCTGACAAGCAATGAAATGTGTTAAAATCCTAGCAAAGTTTGCTAATTTTGATGGGTTTGTGTCCTCAGTTTACTATTTATTTTTTCACCTAAAATATAAAGAGTTATGTCTTAATGTTTATTTATTTGAGAGAAAAAGAGAGGAAGAGAATACACAAGGAGGAGAGGAGCAGAAAGAGGAGGAGATACAGAATCCCAAGCAGAGTCAAAGTGGGACTAGATCTCACAAACTGTGAGACCATGACCTGAGCCAAAACCAAGAGTCAGTCACTTAACCGACTGAGCCACCCGGCTGCCCCTAAAGCATTCTTTTTTTCTATGTAATCTGCATGGATAACAAAGATTCTGTGTTTTGTCAGGATAATTTTCTGTACTTTCCTTGGGTTTTATTACATTCTTGTTTATGTAAGAAAACAAAACTTTCTCACTTATGAAAGAGTTACAGTTCTTAAAAATTATGTTATCTTCCCCGTTTATTTTTAAATATCTATTGTTACTTTCAATTGAGTAGCCAATTGTTTCTCAACACTCACATTCCTAAGCATTCAAGTCTCCTGACAACTTTTAATTTTTTTTCCTTCCTAAGATTTAATCCTAAATGTTAAAAAATGTAAAATAACTTTCAGGATATGTTTTGTTCTTAAAAATATCTTCCCAGAGGGTTTCTGGAAAAATATGAAGACTCATTCTTTCACTGTAGAAAAGAAGGTGCCAGAAATCATTAAGATTGTTTAAAATATTACTTTTGATGAGTTCCATGGCAAGAGTTGTCAAATCAGAAAAGAGACTCAGCTTTTTCTAGATTAAATTGTGTGATAAAATGCCTCAATATTTCAGAAACTGTATATGCTAAAGAACTGACAAGGGCTTTGTCAGTACCCTTGCTAGCCTTGATATATTTTTTATTTATCAGAGTTAGTGGTACGCTGCCTGATATAGGCAAAAACGGTATAATAATTTATCATAATTATTTTGATAATTATCATAGTTTCATAATATCAGTTATTATGTTAGCTTTATCATACTCTTACTTCTTTAATTTGAATCTAGCACTTTCTATGGTGGTACTTTTTAATACAGGATGCACATCAAATTTATTCACAGAGTCCTATTAAAATAGAGGGTTTTTTAAAGACCTATTCAAGTCTTATCAAATTTATTATCTGCTTAGCATAGTCTTGATATGATATATATGTATATATACATATGTATTATGTCTTTGTTCAATTATATATTATATTTCAAGATATTTTGCTCTATAAAAAATACACTTGTTATTTTTTATAGATAAGATGTAACATTTACTATCTGTTAAAACATTCTTCATGCCCAATCATTATACTTATAGACATTTTGTCTAAAACTTTAAGATTATCTTTATTATGTTTATTTTGCATGTCACGGAAATAACCAAATTTTCTTGTCAGTTGCATTTTTGTAATGAACTCTCATAAGATCTTTCACTTTTGAAAATTATCAGTAATAATCACAGCCATGTTAAGTCTCTGTCATCTACAAACACTATTTGTTTGGCTCTGCTACTTCCATAAAGCCTCAGCTACAAGTCAGGGTTTTGTGTTTAACAAAAGACTGTCACAATCTGAACGACAATGACTTTATCAGATATTGGTAATAACTAGTACAGCAGTGAAACACTTAAATAACTGACTCTTGGACACATATCCCCCAACCAAAGAGACATAAACCATCCTCAAACACTGGAGGACCATCCCTACTCAAGACCTCAAGCTGAGACTTCTCAGGAATCCAAAGCAGCCTATCTTCAGATGTAGATAGCTTTCACCCAAGATGCACAGAACAATACCACAGACTGTCACTTTTTAATCTGTATTTTTCTCTATACTACTTTCTTTCTTCTTGCTGGCATATGGCCACCTTTAACTATGTGGCTCATAAGTCCCCTATTTTTAATATTTAAGATTGTTATCTGTACTGTTAGTCACTGTCACTCCTTGGTATGACTCCAATAACTGGTTATAGTTTTGCCACAAACTGGCTAGAAAGCATTCAATTGAAATAGGAAAAGGAGACTCAGAGGTACAAACTTCTGATTATATTGAGGTGCCTGAGTGTCTCAGCAGGTTGAACATCTGACTCTTGGACTCTTGATTTCAGCCCAGGTCATGATCTCATGGTGGTGAGATCAAGCCCCATGTCAGACTCTGCACTTGTGGAGCTTGCTTGGGATTCTCTCTCTCCCTCTCTTTCTGCCCCTTCCCCACTTGCATACACACACGTGCACACACACACATACACACACACACACAGACTTTCTCTCTCTCTCTCTCAAAATAAAATTCAAAGAAATTTAAAAATAAATAGGTCACAGGGATGAAAAGTACAGTATAGGGAAAATAGTCAATATTGTAATAAGGTTGTATCATGACAGATGGTGACCATACTTATCACAGTGAGCTCTGATTATCAAATCACTATGTTGTATACCTAAAATAATTATGACACTGTATGTCAACTGCATATTAATAACAATATTTTTAAATTATTCAACCAAATTGACTATGAGTTTTGTACACATTTGGAAATTATCCAGCTTCCTTTGGTACCAGTTCCTTATAATAAACAAGTTGAGTTCCTGAGTAACCAAACTTATTCATTGGATGACTATTTACATGGCAAACACCAAAACTATCCAGGAATCTTGGAATCTAAAACCTCCTATCATTTCATACAAAGAGGTTCTTGCTTCTACTGAAATAAGATCCAGAGACTTTTTGTGAAAGCAAGCCCTTACAAGGGAACTTTCATAGAAATAGAATTTGAAGGGGATTATTATATAGGATATATGTATTTGGATTACTTTCACGGATCTTACAAAAACAACATATTACCTTTCTTTTGCTTTAGACCCATCTAATGATCTTGATACTATAAATCAGTCTGGTGCCAATCCATTCTTGATGAATGGTACCAGAAAGTTATAGTATTATTTGTCAATTCCAGAGAGGCATTTTTATCGAAGGTACATCATTAGGTGTCCCTTAATGATTGGTAGTGGATATATGGTATAAAAGCCTACTGGCTATTACCTACAAATGCATAGGCACTCACTGCCTTAGCAAACTAATGCCTGCCTTCAGGAATGTTTCTGACATTATCCAGGGTCCTTTTTGGCACATTGATATGTCATCTAGGAAAAAAGGATCAGTGAGTAATTTAAATCAAGAAGGAGAAGACTAAGCTCTAATAAAAGAACTGAAATGGTAACTATGCTATGGGAATTCTGAGAAAATAGAAGGTGATTTAGACAATACCACTAATGCCAAAGAACTCTTCAACCAAGAATTTCATGAAATTCAACACTGTTGGTTCAAAATAGACTTGCTCTAGACATAATATTGGCCCCTGAAGGGGTAATGTGTGCTGTTTTAGAGGAAGAACTTTGTACTTACATGTCTGCAAGTCTCTCTGAGATTTTTATTAATACTAAAAATATCTGGGAAATAAACAATAACTGTCTGTGTTTGTAAGTGTGTGGGAGAAAAAATAGACTTTTCATATTTAGTGGACTACCTGGAGTACACCTGATACTTCACTTGATGAATTCTGAACTAGAAATATCTACTCCCAAGTGCTTAACAACTATTTTTATGTATAACATTGATGAGGGAATTTGTATGTAAAAAGATTATTCTGTTATTATTTACAGTCAAACTGGTTATTACACTCATTTCTCCAGGCCATTATAAAGACTGAAGAGAATTTTCAGTACAAAATGTGTATTGTTTTGATCCTGAGCACAACTTAAAAATTGAATTCTAAACCTGGACCTTAAAAGCTTGAGCCCATAAGGAATAGGGAACTTTGACAATCCACAGAAGGAACTAAGAAAATTATCTGAAAGATCACCCCATTCTACTTTAAAATTGGCTGACTTGAGTAATAAAACAAGCTCTTTCAAACATATGTGGGTCATGAGTTCACATTTCACCTTCCTCTTCGTCAATATTAAAGGGATGAATGAATTATGGCATGTGACTTCATAACACGTATCTGGTGGCACAAAATCAATACAGTGTGCTACTGTGAACAATAATTCAGTGGCAATAAAACCTCCAATTGCCTAGATGATTTACTAGTTGCACTGAAAACCTTTAACAGCTTGGGCCTTGACCATTTTGTACATCAGGTAGTAACAATAAAAAAGTAAACTGTCTCAGTGAGTTAAGAAAAGCCACTATAGTTATATAAAACATAGCTTCTATAGAGAAAAAAATTTCAAGGCATATTCTAGAATGTCTTCTCCAATTTTTCTGTTCACAAAAAAGGATCTGACACCCTCATTTTCAAAAGGATGTTCCTTTGGAAAATCTGCTTTTGACAGACCAACTGGGTTGAGCTCAGGATTCTATAATTTTTACAAGTGTCCCAGGTAACTTTGTGGTCAGGGAATTTTGAAAAACATTTCTAGAGTATACTCTATATTTTCCTGGTAGTTTATCAAACTACTAGCCTTAAATCCTCTGCCCTTAATGTTGCTTACTTTACCCTGGTCCACTAGGGCTAAATATCATAAGACCACCACTTCAGTTTATCCTGCAGCTCTTAACATACTGGAAGATTAAAATAACCTCCAAACTAATAATCCTCTCTCCAGGCTCTTATGCAGATGCCAGACTAATCTTCTAAAACTACTTTTTTAATTATGTTAATCCCTTGATAAATAAAATATTTTGAGAGCACAGCCAGTAAAAGTACGGGCTCTGCAGTAGACTTCCTACATTGGAATCTGAACTTCACCAGTGACTTACTAGTGCTATTAGCTGGGCAAGATACTTAACTTCTCGGATTCTACTATCTTACTCATAAAATATGTAATTTGAGGTACATACGCCTTAAAACTATATGTATGAATCAAATCATTAATCATTTAATCAAAATGAGATACTCCATAAGCATTGTCCCAGGTCTGACACACACTAAGTGGTTAATCAATATTAACTATTATGATAGAGTGAGATAATAATTTTAAATATTATACTTTTTCTTATTTCCTCATCTATAATTCCTCAATTAGTAGCATCTACTTTGCTTAAATGACATTAAAACTGTGAAGCAGTTTTAAAAATTATAAGAAATTACCAATGTTCAATTTTTATTCTTGTTTATTTAACTTAAAATAAGCTTTTCAACCCCTAACAAAAACAAAACAGAGTTTTTCATTTATAGGAAGCAAGATTACTATAAAGTAAAAACTCTTGTAAATAAGAAAGAAAAGCTGAGAGAAAAGCAAAGCACAGAGTTCATGCCATAAAAATAGATTCAAAAAAGACAAGAGGATAATCCTGACTATTCTATTCAAGGCAAGACTAATAAGAATCAAGACTCAAGAGGAGAAAACTCAAAGGCATAGTAATTTGTAGGATATCTATGAAGCTTGGAATGAGATGCTGAACATAAGACCTGGGACTCCAGAGAGAGGAGGGAAATCACATTTAGACCCTGCCAGGCAAGGTCTGCACCAGCACCAGGGAGCCAAGGCAAGCCCACTGCCCACCTTGTGATACGGAGCCCTGTGTAGAGGCCTGGTGAGGACTTTCCTCTGACAACAGTCTGCACATCTCCCATGGAACTATCAGCAGGAATGACACTCTCACAACACCAGGAATTCACTGAGTCCCATCCAAACCCTCCAATGTGGAATAAACTTTTTTAACAGTCTAGAGCATTCATATGCTTTTCAAAACAATGGGGGTGACTCCTCAGAGAAGTGGTGGAATGGAAAGGAAATCCTCAGCAATTATACTTAGACTGATAATACTAAAATTTAGCCCAACTGCATTTCATTATTATAATGATTCCTTATTGCCTTTTATGCCATGTGTAAATCCAGGACCTTCATAAACTGGGCTATAGGATCCAATTATTTCATATTACTTCTCTCTTGCTCACAACATAAGTTATCCAGCCAAATCGGATTATTCTCCCTATGTCCGTAAACCACAATGATGTCAGTTGTTTCCAACCATGCTTAGAACACAGGCTTGTGTTTCCCCTTTATCTATTTCAAACCTACCCATTTTCCCACGTCCACCTCACATCCAAATTTCTCCATAAATTTTCTATAACCAACCCAGCCAACTTACCCATCTCTAAGCCACCATTATGCTTAGAAATGTTACACAGTTAAGCCCTTGAACATACATTGTGTTACGTTTTTCTCTTTGTATTTTGTGCATTTTTCTCCTCTCTTCAAGTAGGTGAGATGTTCATGGTGGTTAAAGGCTTTTTTATTATTTGTCTTATATGTGGTACACAATACCATTACAAATTCTGCATCACATAGTAGGTACCAAATGAATACCTTTTGATTAACTTATATGTCCTGAATATATAGGTTTATAAACCACTTTAGACAATGTAAAATAACTATTTAATTGTGCTCTAGCTACATTTAAAATGCACCAACATCCCTTTGGTGAGAACAAGAAGGTACAGATTTCTCAAAGTAAAATATCTATAAATCCATTGTACTTCTGTGTTTTGCATCAAAATGTGTTACATATGCTTTTTTCACTTCTCTTTCCATGGGCACAAAACAGATCAGCAGAAGGGTGTGAGAATCAGTTAGAAATATTTTCTGACCTATAAAGCTCTCTACCAGCTTTATACCTTTTTACTATACTGACCCATCCTTTATATAATTATTGGTTTTTATATAATTACAGAGTTTATATAATTACAGAGTTTTTAACATACTGACGTTTTCATAAAAATTCATAAAATAAAAACAAATATTAGTTAGTAATATATGTTCACCATGTTTCTTCTAGGGTTGATATCTGATTCTACTTAAATGCTGGTGGGTGTATGTCAATGATCAGGGAAATAAAGACCACAACCCAGTTCTTTCAGAGGTTTTCATTTTATTTTCTTACCTCTGACCAAGCATAAACTATTAATTCCAGACAACTCTCTGCTAAATCCCTGCCATTTTTCTTTCTTCATGTCTTTTACCCCAAATCTGAAGAGGGAAATGAGTGCAGGGACATGATTGTACTGGATCTTTGGTAGGCACTGGATTCCAGCACGTCCATTCCCATCCCATTCCTGGTCTTCAAGTCCTCCTAGTCCTGACAGAAAGGACTGTTGCCATTGGTCAGGAGTATGAGATATTTCAGTAATCTTTTTAAATTGGCCCAAGTCAAGCCAACTACTTGTAGTGTACCAAGGAAAGACAGGCAAATTTATGAAAGCTATTTATATGGGTTGTAACATAGAATATCTTACAAAACCAGCTCTAAATGATAAAAGACTTTCTTGTATCTACTCTAATTTGACTGTAAGTAGTGTATACACACACACACACACACACACACACACACACACACACACATACACACACAAACACACAGGTGCATGTACTTGCCCAAACTGAGGCAGCCATGAAGATATGCTACTTGGATCAATCTTCAAGAAAGAGCTTGCCATTCAGAAGCAAGGAATCCAGTTACTGATAGCTCCCAGTGTTAGCGCCTTCAGTGTCCACCTCAGCTTTTGAGTAGAGGTCATACTTTTTGCCAATGGCCAACAGCCAATGATTGGTACTAGGTACTAAAGCCTGGTTATTTCTAACACAAGACTCCTCTGTCAGCTATCTTTGACGGAGAGCTCCTTGTTGGTTTCACCATGGCCCTGTCACATCTGCGTCACCACCTGCAGCTTTCCTGCCCAATTATGTTCCATCTCCCTTTCCTTTGGCAAGTGTCAAAAACTTTCCTACTCCCTCATACAGGAATTTCTCCCATTAAGCCTCTTGGACTGCAAATTCTGTCTTACTGTCTTAGAAGATGCCAACTGACACATACATCAAATTTTTTTAAATTTTATATTGTAATATCTGGGTTAAAAATTAATGTGTGTAATATCCACATACACACACACACA
>NC_043700.1:112157444-112159056 GCF_006229205.1 Suricata suricatta
ATTTTAAATTTGCACTTTTTCTAGTTTGTTGAAATAGGCCTGGATTGCAATATACTTTCCTCTTAGGACTGCCTTTGCTGCATCCTAGAGAGTTTCAATTGTTGTATTTTCATTTTCATTTGTTCCCATATATTTTTTAATTTCTTATCTAATTGCCTGATTAGCCCAATCATTCTTTAGTAGGGTGTTTTTTAATCTCCATATTTTTGGAGGTTTTCCAGACTTTTTCCTGTGGTTATTTCAAGTTTCATAGCATTGTGATCTGAAAGTGTGAATGGTATGATCTCAATTCATTTATATTGATGGAGGGCTGCTTTATGCCCCAGTATGTGATCTAGCTTGGAGGACGTGCCATGTGCACTCGAGAAGAAGGTGAATTTCCTAACTTCAGGATGCAGAGTTCTAAATATATCTATCAATTCCAATCAAGAGACTATAGATGCTGGCGAGGATGTAGAGAAACGGGCACTCTCCTACACTGTTGGTGGGAATGTAAACTGGTGCAGCCGCTCTGGAAAACAGTGTGCAGGTTCCTCAAAAAACTATCCATAGAACTCCCCTGTGACCCAGCAATAGCATTGCTAGGGATTTACCCAAGGGATACAGAAGTGCTGATGCATAGGAGCACATGTAACCCCAATGTTCATAGCGGCACTTTCTACAATAGCCAAATCATGGAAAGAGCCTAAATGTCCATCACCTGATGAGTGGATCAAGAAGATGTGGTATAAATATACATACAATGGAGTATTACATGGCAATGAGAAAGAGTGAAATCTGGCCGTTTGTAGCAAAGGGGATGGACCTCAAGGGTGTCATGCTAAGCGAAATAAGGTGGAAAAGGACAGATACCATATGTTTGCACTCATAGGTCTAACAGGTGAAACTTAATGGAGGACATGCGGAGGGGAAGGGGGAAATAGAGTTGGGGAGAGAGAGGGACGCAAAAACCTGAGAGACTATTGAATACTAAAAACGAAACAAGGATTAAAGGGGGAGGGGGGGAAAGGAGGTGTTGGTAACGGAGGAGGGCACTTGTGGGGAAGAGCACTGGGTGTTATATGGAAAGCAATTTGACAATAAACTATTAAAAATATATACATATATATTTACCAAAAAAAAGAATATAAATTACTTAAAAGTCTTATTACAGTCTTAAGTTTCTTGCAATGACCCTCAAGTTCCTATAAGATCTGTTCAACAGCAGCTCCAACTGTTCTCTGACTTTATCTTATTTATTCTCCTCTGGCCACACTGCCAACTTTCCTTACACTGCCTGGATTCTCCCACAGGAACTGCTCTTCCTTTGACCAAATGCAAAGTCACTTCCTCAGGCTATTCTCTGGTGAATTTTAATGGATCTATTCTTCTTATCTTCCCTAAAATAGCAAACTGTCAGCATTGCCAACTCCATTCTTTTTTACATTTTTGTGCATCACACTTACCATCTTCCACCAGATCCTATAATTTCCTTACTCGTTTTCTTTATTTTTCACCTTCACCAACAGAATGTAAGTTCCAAGGGGTTAAGGATGGACTCCAAGAGTTTTATTAATGTATCCCAAACATAAAATAGTCCTGGCATATAATAGCCATCCCATAAATACTTACT
>NC_043700.1:112159156-112160779 GCF_006229205.1 Suricata suricatta
ATTTTAAATTTGCACTTTTTCTAGTTTGTTGAAATAGGCCTGGATTGCAATATACTTTCCTCTTAGGACTGCCTTTGCTGCATCCTAGAGAGTTTCAATTGTTGTATTTTCATTTTCATTTGTTCCCATATATTTTTTAATTTCTTATCTAATTGCCTGCTTAGCCCAATCGTTCTTTAGTAGGGTGTTTTTTAATCTCCACATTTTTGGAGGTTTTCCAGACTTTTTCCTGTGGTTATTTCAAGTTTCATAGCATTGTGATCTGAAAGTATGAATGGTATGATCTCAATTCATTTATATTGATGGAGGGCTGCTTTATGCCCCAGTATGTGATCTATCTTGGAGGATGTGCCATGTGCACTCGAGAAGAAGGTGAATTTCCTAACTTCAGGATGCAGAGTTCTAAATATATCTGTCAATTCCAATCAAGAGACTATAGATGCTGGCGAGGATGTAGAGAAATGGGCACTCTCCTACACTGTTGGTGGGAATGTAAACTGGTGCAGCCGCTCTGGAAAATAGTGTGGAGGTTGCTCAAAAAACTATCCATAGAACTCTCCTATGACCCAGCAATAGCACAGCTAGGGATTTACCCAAGGGATACAGAAGTGCTGATGCATAGGAGCACATGTACCCCAATGTTCATAGCGGCACTTTCTACAATAGCCAAATCATGGAAAGAGCCTAAATGTCCATCACCTGATGAGTGGATCAAGAAGATGTGGTATATATATACATACAATGGAGTACTACATGGCAATGAGAAAGAATGAAATCTGGCCGTTTGTAGCAAAGGGGATGGACCTCACGGGTGTCATGCTAAGCGAAATAAGTCAGGTGGAAAAGGACAGATACCATATGTTTGCACTCATAGGTCTAACAGGTGAAACTTAATGGAGGACGTGCGGAGGGGAAGGGGGAAATAGAGTTGGGGAGAGAGAGGGACGCAAAAACCTGAGAGACTATTGAATACTAAAAACGAAACAAGGATTAAAGGGGGAGGGGGGGAAAGGAGGTGTTGGTAACGGAGGAGGGCACTTGTGGGGAAGAGCACTGGATGTTATATGGAAAGCAATTTGACAATAAACTATTAAAAATATATACATATATATTTACCCAAAAAAAGAATATAAATTACGTAAAAGTCTTATTACAGTCTTAAGTTTCTTGCAATGACCCTCAAGTTCCTATAAGATCTGTTCAACAGCAGCTCCAACTGTTCTCTGACTTTATCTTATTTATTCTCCTCTGGCCACACTGCCAACTTTCCTTACACTGCCTGGATTCTCCCACAGGAACTGCTCTTCCTTTGACCAAATGCAAAGTACCTTCCTCAGGCTATTCTCTGGTGAATTTTAATGGATCTATTCTTCTTATCTTCCCTAAAATAGCAAACTGTGAGCATTGCCAACTCCATTCTTTTCTACATTTTTGTGCATCACACTTACCATCTTCCACCAGATCCTATAATTTCCTTACTCGTTTTCTTTATTTTTCACCTTCACCAACAGAATGTAAGTTCCAAGGGGTTAAGGATGGACTCCAAGAGTTTTATTAATGTATCCCAAACATAAAATAGTCCTGGCATATAATAGCCATCCCATAAATACTTACTGAAAATAT
>NC_043700.1:112160879-112171285 GCF_006229205.1 Suricata suricatta
CTTCATTCCAATGTCCTTCATCTTCTGGTCACTACAGTCTAATAGACTCTGATAATCCAGCTACCTCCGGAAAACTCAAGGTTGGTGCTTTGATTTATGCTGTCTTCATAGACTGCCAATCTTTGAGTGATTACCATTTACTTCATCCCATCTCCTGGCCTAGAGTTTTCTACCTGCCTCTACTGTGAATCACCTTAACCTCTCCAGAAGCTTCCTGGTAACAGGCTGGCGGGCTCTCCTCTCAGGGTATGTGACACACAGAAGGGCCATCTGAGTTGGTTATGTACCTCTTCTTGGTACAAAGTGGGTATATTGGTTGTCCAGAAGAATCTTAATTTTTGTCAATTGTCTGTGTGATTTCTTTCATTCTAAATAATGTTGCACTCTGGACAACAAGTTGGACTCTCACCCCATAAATGGGAAAGCAGGTAAAAAAAAAAAAAAAAAGCTCTGCACTTGCCATACTACTTTCTTGAGGAAGGTCTCTTTGCCGTTCATCAATCCCTTGGAAACCAAAAACTCAGAGAAGGGAAATCAGGATGCAAAAGCTCTACTACTTTACTTTAATCCTAGAGCTGTTCCTTCTCTTTGCCATCTTTTCTCTTCCCCCTCTTTCAGACTCCAATATCTGGCTAAGCTTTTTATAACAAGGAGATTTCTTACACATTTCCAGAAACATCTATTAGCTGAGCCCTGCAGGCTGAATAAACAAATTATGCTTAATTCCTTCTTAAAACAATAGGCTTGCAAAGTCTATACTGTTGCATAATTCTGTTTTTAATGAGAGAAGCTGAACATTTGGCTCATACTCCCTGTTTTGCCAGAGCTTATTCTGTTTATTGGGTCATATTGCGGGGGCTAAGACTATAATATCTGTGTTACTCAACCCACAGTGTTTTCTTTTATTAATTTTCTCTTAATGATTTTTTCAATCTTACATCAATCCAACTGAGGCCTCCTTCAAAGAGATTAACTTCAATTACATAAATACCAAAGGAAGAAAGAACGTTCCATAAATTATAAAGTGACTATGTCTCAATCAAAAGATGAAATCTTAAAAAAGTTAATGAAATCTGTAAAGATGAAATCTGTAAAAAAGTTAAGTTTACTTCAGAATTGCTTCCATATTTTTCATTGGCATCTTCCTTCCCACTGAGGCACATTCCCCTTCAAGTGTCCTATCAACCATTCCTCAGCCAGATTGTTCACCCTAACCCATGTACTTTGCTCTTGGAAAAAATATTCTTGGGGTACCATTTTATCTTCTATCGATATCCACTCCCCAAAAATAAACAGTTGGGAAAGCTCCAATAAAAAATAGAGAGTAGGCATGTTATATGGCAAGGGAAATGATGAGACTGGAAAAATTAGTATCTAACTTTTGGATTCTACAGTAGGCAGCAATAGAAAGGACAATTGGAAAATGACTTTTAAGTTAGCCAAAGAACAGTATCTGCCACAGTGTCTTCTTATTCCCAGTGTCCCTGTAGGTTATATGTCAAGGAAAATAATGTTAGGTAAATTTTTTATTATAATTATTTTCTAGGATAGGGCTATCTTTTATTTTTAGACACTTTCACAGAGGTTTTCAGTAACTAATCTTTCCAGTGGAGAAAAGAGAACATGAAAATCAGCCTCCAGCCACCAGCAGCTGCTCTGCTCAGGATCTAGGATCCTCCCGGCCAAAGTGGTGAGGAGGAGTCACGTTCTTCCTTTTATAAGCTGATACTGTTGCCTCTTGATGGCACTTCCACTTTTTATTATTTTCCACCAAAGCAGATGTTTTGATGAAAGACAACATAAAGGTCTCAGAAATGTGTTTGTATAGATACAGTTCACTTTAGTAATTTTTTTTCAAAGAGGCAGAAATCCTGGGGCTTGCAACATTTCTCAGGAAAGATTTCAGCTGTAGCCCACCTCCAGAAATCACACAAACAGAAGACACACACACCATTACATAAAAATGTGTCATTTATACACAAAGAAGGGAACTAGAAGGGAATTCTCAGCTATGTCTTTTTTTTTTTATCTGAGCTAGTTCTATATAACAAGCATTGTGATCATATATATTGGTAAGATCTAGATATAAGTCAAAATGATAAATTAATAATATTTATCAAACACTTAGCATATGCTTACCATAGCACAGTATAAGTTGTTTCCTGTGATTATTTCATTTAATTTTTAAAGCAATTCACACTTGAAAAATGAGGCTATGAAGCCCCACAGAGGTTAAATAACTAGTTTAAGGTTGCACAGCTACTAAGTAGCCCAGCCAGGGCTCAAACCCTGACCATCTGCCTCCAGAGCCTGCACTCCCCACCACCAGGCCATATTAGTTTCCAGGATCAAGATGACGAGGAAGGAGAGGGAAAAGACAAAATTAAGGAAACATCATATGCAAGGCCAAAATGAACACCAATGTTACAGAAGCAAGATCCTGAAAGAACTTCAGGAAACTCTACATGGTAGTTAAGCTGCCTTCGTAATACTTAAACTCCCAGCAAACTTGTTCTTAAAGTGTCCAGGCTTAGGGACCCTGGGAATCAGAACAGGCTGTGTCAGACATTGTTCATCGGCCAACTCAAAAGTCATTTCCCAACTATCCTTCCTACTGCTGCCTCCTATCAAATCCAAGTCCTAGATGCCCATTTTCCCAGGCTTACAGTAATATATTGCCATGTGACTGAGTTCTAGCAAAAGAGCTACGAGTCAAAAAGAGAAATCTAGCAGAGTTTCTGGGAAAGATTTTGCTTTTGTTTACTGACATTTTAAAAAATGGCAATATATAGCACCACCCTTTCTCCCTTCTTTCCTCCCTGTATATTGGCATAAAGGCAAGGATTGCAGCACCTTGAGTACTAAAGTCAAAAAAGGAAGCTGAGGATGGACCTAGAGGGTATTATGCTAAGTGAAATAAGCCAAAGAAAGACAAATACCATATGATTTCATTGGTATTGAGAAAAATAACTAAACACAACAAAACTAAAAAATACAACAAATAAACAAAAAGCAGAATCAGACCCATAAACACAGAAAAGTGATGCCAGAAGAAGGCGGAGATGAGTAAAGTAGGTAAGAAGAGGAAGATACAGGCTTCCAGTTATGGAATGAATAAGTCATGAGAATAAAAGGTACAGTGTAGAGAATGTAGTCAATGATACATTGCATTGTATGGTGGCAGATGGTTACTACACTTGTGGGGAGCATAGCATACATAACATATAACCTTGTTGAATCACTATGTTGTACCCCTGAAACTAAGGTAACATTGTGTATCAACTACACTCAAATTTAATTTTTTTTAATTAAAAAAGTTTTTAAAAGGAAGCTGAGAGGATGGAATAGACATATTAAAGACTTGTACAGAGAGCATGATTCCAGATGTCACTGCAAAGAAGTTGACCCAACACCAGCCCTCACCCACCTAGTGATATGGTTTGTGAGAAAAATAAATCTTACTTGATTAGGCCTCTGTTTTCAGCTGAATGTATTCCTAACAGGCATAAGGCATTAACAAATTGAATCAATTTTTATTTCATTTTGTCTCAGTAAAATCAGCCTCAGTTGGATTTTAGGGGTTTCATCTAAATGATTAATGGATCATTTATTACATCTGTTACCCTCTCTTTTCCAGTGAGTAAAGTATTTTGTGAGATTAAAGATAATGCCAGAGAGCACAGAACAAATTTTGAGTAGATTATGGATTTTCTTCATTTTTTAAAAAGTCAACCTTAAGCATATTTTGGGACCTACATGTATTTCTTATCCCAAAAGATCTCTCAATGTTTTATTTTTCATCATTTTTAAATCATGAAAAACAAACTTGTTTATGGCACATTGCAAAAATAAAAAGTAACAAGTGTTTGCTTTCTCTGTAATCAAAAACAGTTAAAGATGTTGCTTTAAGATTGCAAATGCCTAGGTCACCATGGTAGTTCAGTATTTTAATACATTAATTAATTACTCACAAATATTAAGCATCTACTATGGGCTCATTCATGAGCTAAACTATGAATGTAATAAAAAGATTTATTTTCAATAAAATGATTTTTTTCACTATTCTATGTCCCTTTCATTTATGTTAATCATTGCTTACGTTAGGTATTGTGGATTTCTGAAACAAAGTTTCTCAAACATAAGGGAGCAAAAGAATTGTCCAAAACACTTATTAAAGATGCAGAATCCTAGACTTAGACTCCAAATTCTGATCTAATAGATTTGTGGCAACATCCAGTGATCTCCTTAATCAATAAGCCCCAAGAAATTGTGATGGAATTAGAATCAATCAAATAGCATTTGAACAACTGTCATGAAAGGCAGGCATGACCTTTCTAATTCTCATTGTCCAGGAAGGTTCTTAATCACTTAACATAGAACATGCCGATGGAAAGAAATACAGGATTTGTACATTCAGTTTTGAATATATTGAAGTGTAAAATACATAATAAAAAGTGTAAAATGATTTTTTTGTCTTTGATGCTTTTATTTTTGTGTATTGTCAGTTGTTTTCAGTTTATATTACCATACTCTGTCATAATTAAAAGATGTTAACTATAATATAGATTCTGACAAAAATTAGAAATTGTACACATTCTTTTAGATTTATTGAAATTTATGGCCCTTGTTGATATTTGTTTGTCATGTTAGTTATATAAAATTTACTTTATTGTAAGAAAACTCTCCATTTTAATCTTTCCCATTCAATTAAAGCCAGAATCTTATTAATGTCTCTCCAGCATTCATTCACATATAATTTCAGAGGAAAGTCTATAATTCAAATTCACATTTGCCTAAAAATTGGAATTACCACAACACCAATGGATTACAATCTTCTTCAATCCTCTTTTATCTTCTCCCAAGAGGTAGAATCTTGGAGGATAAATAATTTTGGTTTTGCTTCCTCTATTCAATTTCTGTCATCCCTTTTGGTTTCTTTTGTGGTCTGATGTTTTCCATCATTGAATCTAAAGTAAACTATATATGATTGAGAACTTCACATCATAAAAAGATGATAGTGTAAACTTTTCTCCACATGATGGATAATGGATGAAGTACTCTAACATACTGTGTTACTGAATATGAGAAGCACGATGAATATAAGAGGAGGGATTAGAATAAAAAGTACTGACTTTGAATGAAACATACACTAACAGATACATCAGAAACATGTCTTACTGACCTGTGAGACTAAACTCACCCTTTAGTTCTTCATCTTCTTTAAAAACACCCTCTCAACTATCCTCATCTCTCTCATCTGGCTCTCTCCAGACTTTGAAAGTGCATTCACTTTTCCTTCCTCTATGTCTCTGACATTCATGCAATGGGTCCTCCCTGTGGCTCTATTGCTGCCTTAAATTGGCCTCTCTCTCTTTTTCTTTACTTTTTTTTATTCAAGTAAAATTAACATACAGTGTTATAGTAGTTTTAGCTACACAAGATATGATTCAACAGTTTTATACCCTATTTAATACTCACCATGATAAGTATCGTCACCATCTGTCACCATAAATGTTACTACAAGGGCTCAGTCAGTTAAGTATCCAACTTTTGATTTCATCTCAGGTCATGATCTCATGGTCCACGAGATGGAGCCCCTCAATGGGATCTGCACTGACAGTGTGGAGCCTGCTTACGATTCTCTCTCTCCCTCTTTCTCTCTGCTCCTCACCCATTTGTGCTCTCTCCACCTCTCTCTCAAAATAAATGAATAAACATAAAAATGCTATTGCAATATTATGACTGTATTCCCTGTGCGGTACTTTTCACCTTTTATTCAGTTATAAAGTAAATGTCATGGCCTCTCTGTTTTTCCTCAGTCACCGCCTCCACCACAGGCTCCTTCACCTCACACGTCTCTCCCAGGGTTACTCCCCTAGCCTCCACTGTCGTTCCAATCCCACTCACAGTTGATCATGTTCCAAAGTGCTGATATAAACTTGCTCAATAAAGTCTTTATAATATCATTTTCTCCTTAAGTATCTGTAGTCCATTCTCTATGTTTGAATTTTGACAATTTTCTTTGTCCCTTGCATAGATTCTTCTTGTATCAAACCACAGTATCCAAACAATTGTGTATGGGTCTCCTCTTGGCCAAAAGAGTCAGAGAATATGAGATGGGGACCAGAAGACTCAAGAACAGGAGGCAGTGACACATTTTTACAAATCTAGTGAGTGCCAATTATTTTGCAAAACTGCATTATATATGCTTATTCATTGAAATCCATACCCTAAATCTGGCTGCTTCAATAAGCAGTTCTAATTTGCCAGAAAGTACTGGTAGCATTTCAAGGCTCATGAGAGATAGGCAGGCAAATGTAGTCAGGGTCTGAGGCTTTCAAAGATTATATAGCCAAGGAGGTTAGGCATCTAAACAAGAAGTCCTGACTGTGAAGTAGCTACCTAGGTATGAGAAAAGCAAAAACAATGTAGTTACACAAGAAGAATTCCAAAATCTTTGGATGTTAAAAGTCTTTATACTGACGAATAAACAGAGTAAATGTCAAAGGATAAAGATTAATGTATGGTGTTCTGCAAAAGCTGTCAGAGAAAGGCTAAAGCCATAATGAGCTGATTGGGAAGAGAGTTCAAGGCCGCAGCAATCAAGCTTTTTAACATGGTCAGAAATGAGAAAAGAACAAGGGAAGAATAGGTCTGCTTTGAGGACAAACAGCGGCCTGCGGATGGGTGGCAGTGAGAAAGCAAAACATCTCAGCTTTATTCTTTTTTCTCTGTCAATAAGGCTCCAGAACTGAGGGTATAAAACCTCCCAGCATTTAGAAATCAAAGACCAGGAGAAAAATGCAAGAGCACCAGGCAGTAAGGCTCCTTGCTAGGCAAATTACCTGTCAGACGTAGAGACAATACCATGAAATCTTTCTCTTAGCACATAACATATGTATAACTGAGAAGAAAAAGACTGCTCATGGATTCATTGTGGTCACAAGACAAAGCACAGAATAAAATGTAAAATATAATGACAAATCATTCACAGTTAGATAAAATACATCTGCTGGTTTTTCTCATTACTTTCTCTCTGGAAAAGATAGTACCGAGATGGGTTTCTATAAAGAAACAAGGCAGAGTACAGCTAGACCATCACTCCTAATCTCAACCAGAACCTGCACAGCTAGAAACTACCATAACTTGGAACCATGAAGTGTGAAAAGGCTCATGACTCCCAAGGCAACTTCTGCTGTGAGGCAGGGCTGCAGAGCAGAGAATTCACATAAGGAAGGATGTGCTGACCCCCACACGCTAAAGCAAGAAGGGGTGTATCCAACCGGCATATTGATTCTTAACACTATGAGATATAAACATGAAACAACTTTTTTTTCCTGATTTCCAATTAAAAATTTGATGGATCTCTCTCTCCTGTGTGTTAACTACATGTTAAGTATTTCCTACTGCTCCAGACACTTTTGGTTACCCAGACTTAGTCCATTTTAAACCTCCAAACTCATATCCAATTGAGTTTTCCCTTTCTTCCTATGAAGACAGGTGTTGTGGCCATGTGGGTTATATGAAAAAGAGGAGGCGTTCCAGTCTTACGAACTTCACCTGCCTCTGGGTGGCACTGGCAGCTGTTGGATCTCCTCCCTGAGTGATAAGGGTCCACACTCTCTCACATGGATTGCCTGTGAGTACCTCAAATGAGCCCTGCTGAGATGTCCCACTGCAGAATTCTCTGAAATAAGATTTGGTTCTGGATCAACTTACCCCATCATCTCCCAGTCCTGCAGCCAGCCACCAGCCGAAAGCCTGGCAGTCTGCCCTCTGGTGCACTTCTGGTAAGAGATCTTGAGCCTGACTGACTACCCATTAGACTTAAGAGAAACTCACACATTTTTGTCAATCTAGCTCCTCCCCTTCTCTCTCCAATACTTTTTTCTCGATTAGATAGATAACAAGGATATATCAACCAGGCCACTCCCTCAGCAGAGGAGATACAGCTAGATCAATTACTAGATTCTGTTTCTTGCAGGCATCCTGAGTCACAATCAGTGATTTCCCTTGGGACTTCAGCTCATTCTCCTTGCTTCCAAAACGTAAGGGAACAGCCTCTCACCACCAAGCACTATCTACTGAAGTGTGTAGTCTGCCATCCTTTCTTTCTCCTCCACAGACCTTTCCTTAAATGTTTTGGGAGCTAAATGGAGAAGGGATGCAAAATGGTTAACTCTGGTTACACCTTACCCGGGATAAGCCCTAGGGAAATAGTTCCAATTTTGAGTAATTTGAGGGCAGATTTTACTAGAATGTGAGATACTCGGTGCCCCTTATCTTCACTTTGGACATTAGCTGGATCTGAAGAACAGAGATGATCCCATCACCTTCTTATCTTACACCAGTAATAGTGGCTTTAGAGATGGGAGGGATTCTTACCATTTCCTGCAAATCTCATTTTCTTGGAAGAAGATGATATGCCTCCCTAAGAGAAGCTAAGGGATTTGCCCAGCTCAGATCCATGGGAATGACAAAACTAGACCTATCTCCTTTACAACTTTCTTTCCTCTCTGCTATTTCAAGGTTCTAAATTGTCAGGAGCTGCCTTTTTCCTTTATTAGTGGTACTATTAAAGACCCTTATTTTTGACAAATACCAGATTTGGAAATACATCTTTAGACACTGACAAAGTTAAAAAATCAAGGTCCAAATTAAAGTGAAATGCTACTTGCTTATATAACAAAGATCCAAATAAATTATGGAGTGAGTTTACATATACTTATAAGGCTATAATCAGGGCTTCAAAGCATTTTGCAAATTCTAAGGGGAATTTTTATCTCAGTGTCTGGTTGTGTTGCAGCAGGCAAGTGCCACCACTGCCATGCCTGATCATTATGCTAAAGAAAAGAGCAGTAAACTGACACTAATGACTCATAACCCATTGAACATCAATACCAATATGCATCAATAGAATATCAGAAAGCAATGGCTTTTTCTTCAGCTTAGTGTAAAGAATTACCAGAAGTGGAGATGGGCACTGACAAATAGAAGAACACAAAAACCACAGACAGTAAAACCTTACTATGACTCTCAAAACAAATAAACTAACCTAATCATGATATGTAACATGGACAATAAAAGCTCACATATTGTAATACTTTTAACACCAACTAGTAATGGATGAAAACAATATTACAACAAAAGAAACACTGTTATTCCAGGAATTTACCTAGTTTACAATTTCTTTTACCAATCTGGGTAAAAGACCATATTAAGTACTCTCTTCGAACTTTTCTCTTTTGAGACATTACTAAGGCTCTGCCAAGATGGTGTTCTCCCTTAGCCAGAAGGTTTGTATGACAGACGACTTTTCCTGGTGTTCTTTGCATGGGGACTTCAAAGGTTTATAAACACATAGGAGCAGGAGCCAAATCTTATAGGGAATCATTATAGGTTGAACTGTGTCTACCCAAACTTCTTTGTTGAAATCCTAACCCACAGTATCTCAGAATGTGACTGTATTTGGAGGGTCTTTAAGTTAAAATGAGGTCATTGAGGTGGGTCCTAATCCAAAATGACTGACATCCTTAAAAGAAGAGGAGATTAGGATACAAACATGCACAGAGAAAGAAGACCATGTGAAGATACTGTAGAATATAACCATCCAGAAGCCAAAGAGAGAGAGAGATCTTAGAAGACACTCATCCTGTTAACACCTTGATCTCAGATTGATAGCCTCCAGAATGATAAGAAAATATATTTCTGTTGTTTTATCAAACTAGTCTGTGATACTTTGTTATGATAGCCCTAGAACTAATACAGCCATGTTAAGAATTTTGGTTTCTATTCCAACTATAATTGGGAAACCTCTTATCTTAGTTCATTTGGGCTACTATAACAAAAATACCAAAAACTGGATAGCTTATAAATAACAAAAATTCATTTCTCAGAGTTCTAGAGTGTGGAAGTCCAAAATCATGGCACCAACAGAGCTGGTGTCTGGTAAGAGCCAGCTTTCTAGATGGCCATCTTCTTACTGTAACCACATGCTGCAGAATGAAAGAACTAGTTTTCCAGGCTCTATTTTATAAGGGCACTAATCCAAATCATGAGCTTTCCAACCTCCTTTTCTTTTTTTAGAGTAGATTATATTTTAGCTTTTTTTCATCATTAGTGTACATTTTAATCCCCATCACCTATTTCATCCATCCCCCCACCCACCTCATTTTTATCCAGAGAAGTTAAATGTCTTTTAAATGTTAAAATATCTTGATGAGGTCCCAGTAGTTCATTTTTGGTTTCATTTCCCTTGCCTTTGGGGTTGTGTTGAGTAGGAAATTGTTACAGTGGAGGTCAAGGAGGTTGTTTCCTACTTTCTCCTCGAGGGTTTTGATGGTTTCCTGTATCACATTCAGGTCCTTCAGCCATTTTGAGTTTATTTTTGTGTATGGTGTAAGAAA
>NC_043700.1:112171385-112224355 GCF_006229205.1 Suricata suricatta
GGATGCAAAACTTGAGAGACTATTGAATACTGAAAACGAACTGAAGGTTGTAGTGGAAGGGGGAGGCAGGGAAAGAGGGGGTGGTGATAGAGGAGGGCACTTGTGAGGAAGAGCACTGGGTGTTGTATGGAAACTAATTTGACAATAAACTATTTTTAAAAAATAAATGTTGAAATAAAACAAAACTGAAGGGCTTTGTCCCTATAACCTAATTACCTCCCAAAGACCCCCACCTCTTAATACCATCACCTTGGAAGTTAAGATTTCAACATAGGAAATCCATAGGAAGACAAATATTCAGACCATCAGACCTCTGAAGAATTTCAGCCTAGAAGAGAAGTGGGTAATTTGACCGATTTATATTTGGAAACATTGATTAGACTGCAGTGTGGAAAACAGACTGGAGAGGTATAGACTGTATTGTGTGGACTAGTTAGGAAACTATTGCAACAATTTATGTGATCAGTAAAGGCAGCAGGCTTAAGGTGATGGAGAAGAAGAGGGTAAAGTGAAGAGAGAAAATGACAAATTTAATAGATAGAAAAAAGAAAACATGATATAATTTGATGTTGAATCTCCCACAAAATTGATTATGATTTAGATTCAGGTAAATTTGATAGAAAGCCCCCAAAAATGGCTTATATGATAGAAGTTTGCTTCTATTTAATATAAATTAAATCTGTAGATACGTAATGCAAGAATCCAGTTTCCTTCTACTGCTCCATTAATATTCTTGGCTTGTTACTTTTCGTTCAAGATGGTGACTCAAGCTCCAGCCACATTATGTAGCAGGACCAAGGGAGAAAAAAAAAGAAAAGTACAGAATCCCCTGTTTTTAGAAAACTTTGGGAAAATCCCATATAACCCTTGTACTTATAGCTTATTAGCTAAAACAATGACCACATCCAGTTGCAATGGGAAATGTTGACTTTTAACTGAATTCATTACAGCTCCAAATAAAATTAGAGATCCTTTACTAGAGAAGGGAAACATGGATATTAAGTTAACCCCCACTCAAGAAGTCCTTCTACAACAATTCTAAGCAAAGCAGTAGATTAGTTTTTTTCTGACCCATGGTCATTGACTGCCACACTAAAGAACTAGATAGGATTCAATGAGCACTCAGCTTAAATCAATCTTTACAGTATGTCAAAGTACATGAGCTACATTAGGGGAGTTAGCATCATTCTTATATAAGAAGACATAAGGGAAGATATTAATATGAACAACAGATTGAGGATATATTAATGCTTTAACTATCTTCCTTCAGTCTATATCTCCTACCTAAACCACTTACACAGTAATTCATAATGAAACAAGTACAAAAATAATTCAAAAAGCCAAAGGGAACTACATGTTGGTTTTAAAATTTTTATTTAAATCTAAATTTTAAAAAAGCATGAGGTGGGGCGCCTGGGTGGCTCAGTTGGTTAAGCCTCCGACTTCGGCTCAGGTCAGATCTTGCTTTTGTGGGTTCAAGCCCTGCATTAGGCTCTGTGCTGACAGCTAGCTCAGAGCCTGGAGCCTGCTTCTGATTCTGTGTCTCCTTCTCTCTCTACCCCTCCCCCTCTCATGCTCTGTCTCTCTCTGTATCAAAAATAAATAAAACATTTAAAAAAATTTAAAAAAAAAAAGCATGAGGTTAACTGGGCCATTTGGGTGGCTCAGTGAGTTAAGCACCCAACTTAAGCTTAGGTCATGAGCTCTCCAGTCATAAGTTCAAGCCCGGCATCAGATCTGTGCTGACAGCTCAGAGATTGAAGCCTGCTTTGGATTCTGTGTCTCCCTCTCGGTCTGTCACTCGTCTGCTCTTTCTCTGTCTCTCTCTGTCTCTCAAAAATAAATAAATGTTTAAAAAATTTTTAATCATGAAATTAAAAACACAAACTGATACATTTTCAAAAATGGAAATGGTATCTCAAAAAAATAGAAGACAACCTCCTTACTTCTACAGATGAAGGAACTAATATCAGAAAAAGTTAATTAATGCCTTCTGAATGTTAAGCTAGAGCAGAGCTGGAGAATGAACCCTCAAGTCCTTGTTCAATGCTTGTTTCATTGTAGCACTAATCTACTTTACTGATATTATTAGTTTATGTAGTATCTCAAAATGCCAAGTTAAAATAGCAAACATCTTTTTATGGTTTTTCTTCAAAAAATTTTTGTTTGTTTTGTTTATTTTGAGAGAGAGAAAGAGAGAGAGAGAGAGAGAGAGAACACTCATAGGATAGGGCAGAGAAGAGGGAAAAAGAATTCCAAGTATGCTCTGCACTGACACAGCATAGAACCAGACACAGGGCTCAAACTCATGAACTGTGAGATCATGACCTGAGCCACAATCAAGAATCAGATGCTCAACCAACTGACCCACCCAGGTGACCCAAATTATTTTTAATTTACTGCTAAAAACAGAAACTACAGTACTGGGTCTTCATGCACATAGAGAACAGCAAGCTCCCTTGGAGTAGGTTTATTTTAATCTACATAAACACATAGATTGTATACTTAAAACAAAAACACAATTTAAACTTTGCTAGAATCTCTTGCATTTCCTAGTCAATAGCATTTAGCATGTAATATGTCCAGTTCCTTCCCTATTCCTTTCTCTACCATACATCCAATGTATGCTCGAGCTACATTTTAAGGTATAGTCACATATGCTGTGCATTTTTGTTGCTTTTCAATTTGTTAAGCATCTTCCTAGAAGGTCTAATTCCTTCTTTCTTCATCTTCTTCATTCCTTCCTACTCGACCCTTCACCCTAAACAGAATAGCTGTTATCTTCCATGATGCATTCACATCATTCTGTTCCTCCATCATAAGCACTTTTCACTTTATAATATAATTAATGCATGTATGTTCTCCCAATGGAACCTAAGTTCCTGAGTGTAGGAGCATGTCTTATGTATCTTTACAAAAAACAGAACCAGCTACAGAATCTGGAACATAGTAGGAGCTCATCAAAAGAATTTTAAGTCATGGATATGAAATTTTAGCAATAGATCCTAAAGCCTCTTCAAGGTTATGGGTATTTTTCTTTTCTTTTTAAAGTTTATTTATTTATTTATTAAGAGAGAAATAGAGAGAGCATAAACAGGAGAGGGCAAGAGAGAGAGAGACAGATATTCCCAAGCAGGCTCCACCCTGTCAGCACAGAGCTCTATACCAGACTCTAACTGATGAACCATGAGATCATGACCAAGATGAAATCTAGAATGGATGCTTAACCAACTGGGCTACCCAGGCGCCTCTAAATATTAGTTACTAGTCAATTCAATCTACATATGTGTTTAGAAATGCATCAATTATATAAAACAAAACATACCAGTTATAACTATTTTTAAACAAATGTTACAAATGTTTCTTTCCTATTGAGTATTCTGGAATTTTGGAAAATCCTATCAACTATTTCACCATTTAAATCAGTCCTTCTATTCAGCGACATACAGAAAAATGGACCTGGACCACTTTCATACACCATACACAAAAATAAACTCAAAATTGATGAGAGACCTAAATAAGACAGGAAGCCATCGAAATCATAAAGGAAAAAGCAGGCAAAAACTTCTTTGACCTCGGCTGCTTTCTTACTCAACACGTCTCCAGAGGCAAGGGAAACAAAAGCAAAAATGAACTATTGGGACCTCATCAAAATAGAAAGTTGCACAGCAATGGAAACCATCACCAAAACTAAAAGGCAACTGATGGAATGGGAGAAGATATTTGCAAGTGACATATCAGATAAAGGGTTGGTATCCAAAATCTATAAAGAACTTATCAGACTCAACAACCAAAAAACAAATAATCTAGTGAATAAAGGGGCAAAAGACATGAATATATAATTCTCCAAAGAAAACATCCAGATGGATAACTGACACATGAAAAAATACTCAACATCACTCATCATCAGGGAAATACAAATCAAAACCACAATGAGATACCACCTCACACCTGTCAGAATGGCTAACCTTAACAAGTCAGGCAACAATAGATGTTGGTGAGGATGCAGAGAAAGGGCATCTTTTTTGCACTGCTGGTGGGAATAGAAACTGGTACAGCCACTCTGAAAAACAGTATGGGGGTTCCTCAAAAAACTAGAACTACCTTACAACCCAACAATTGTACTACTAAGTATTTATCCAAAGGATCCAGGTGTGCTGTTTTGAAGAGGCACATGCACCAATGTTTATAGCAGCACTATTGACAATAGCTAAAGTATAGAAAGAGCCCAAATCTCCATCAACAGATGAGTGGATAAAGAAGATGTGGTATATATATACAATGGAGTATTACTTGGCAATCAAAAAGAATGGAATCTTGCCATTTGCAACTATATGGATAAACTGGAGGGTATTATGCTAAGGGAAATTAGTCAGAGAAAGACAAATATCATATGACTTCACTCATATGAAGAATTTGATATGAAATAGATGACCATAAGGGAAGGGAAGCAAAAATAATATAAAAACAGGGAGGGGACAAAACATAAGAGACTCTTAAATATAGAGAACAAAAGGAGGATTACTAGAGGGATTATAGGACGGGGGATGGGCTGAATGGGTAAGGGGCATTAACGAATTTATTCCTGAAATCATTGTTGCACTATATGCTAACTTGGATGTAAATTTTAAAATTAATTAATTAATTAATTTAAAAAATCAGTCCATCTATTAAGCTTTCTTCAACAGAAGTGAAAACAGACTATGAGTTCTTGATTTCTGGCATGCTGCTCTTCTAGGATGAGTTTCATTTTCTGAATCAACAACTAATCAGATCTCTGCTTCTTTTACCCTACAATTTATGCAGTGACATTTTCTAATGATAATTGCTTTGTAAGGAGTGGATTGTTTCAATGCTAAACCTATTTGCTGAAACAGAACAAAGAGATGTCTAGCAATGTCACGAGCACCCTAGCCATGAAAATCGTATTTTACATAGGTGGAATGCTTCAGCCAGTATTACCATAGCCAAAATTACCTCTGACATTTCCAAATGTCACAGTCAATCCAGTCTTAACAGCAAAGTTTTAAAATGTGTTATAAAGAAGACTTCCAAAAGTCAAGTCTAAGCTAAGGAAGCATAGTGATTTTAGCTCAGGGCCTCTCAAAAAAAAAGAAAGAAAGAAAAAAAAAAGAAAGAAAGAAAGAAAGAAAGAAAGAAAGAAAGAAAGAAAGAAAGAAAGAAAGAAAGAAAGAAAGAAAGAAAGAAAGAAAGAAAAAGATAAGACAAGACATGCCTTTGGAAAGTTCATTATCAACACTTCGAGAATCTCCACACAGTTCAATGTAAAAAATGCTTAATGTTATTTTGGTAAGAACTTGGCACTAATGCTTTCTTGTATTGGATCCCAACATGGCTGAGGTAGCTTTACTCTGTTTTGTGACTACAGATTACCAGTCATGACATCCCACTAAATCCCTGGTACATACCAAATATCTGTGTCCCAACCAAATTCATATGTTGAAAGTTGATCCCCCCATGTGAGGGTTTTAGGAGGTGAGCCTTTGGGAGGTAATTAGAACTAGATAAGGTCACCAGGATGGAGCCCTCATGAACAGGATAGAGTCATCAGAGAGCTTGATTCTATGCTCTGCTCTCCATCATGTGAGAATAAAGAAGTTGGCTCTCAGTGGAGCTTGACCACACTAGCGCTCTGGTCTTGGACTTCCAGGCTCTAGTTCTGTGAGAATGAGTTTCTATTGTGTGTAAGCCACCCAGTCTGCAGGTACTTTGTTATAGAAGCCTGAACTAACCAAGACAACCCCAAGTACAGTAATACGTGTTGCAAGCCTAGTCTTAACAAAGTATCTCATCCTGTGGACCTTATAATTAGCCTAAAAATCAGCAGATGACCTAATCTAGGCCAATAAGAATCATTCCATGAAACTACATAAATGGATGCCCATCTATTTCCTCAGTTGTAAATCACGGGACTGGCATGATTTCTTACTGAAGACGTCTGTGGCTATGCCATCATTTCCCCCACCATATGGAGAAAGCCTATCTACTGTGAGAAGTCAACATACCAATATAAACAGAATTAAGTGATGGAAGAGACATGGGCTGGAGAGATAGAGCAAGAAAAAATATTCTTTGAGTCTATGTTTTTAAAGATAACCACACCCTCGTGGAATACTTAGTTACATACATGATTCAATACATTCCCATTTTTAAACTAGTTTCTTTGGGTTTCTGTCATTACAATAGAATGATATCATGGTCCTAAAATTTAGCCCACCTAAACAAAAAGAGAATTCACACTTATAGCAAAGAAAGTTTTTAAGATTGCTTTGAAGAATCAGTCATGCATTGCCTTATGATGTTTTTAATAACATAAATGGACTTAGTTAATCTCATTAATTGCAGAATAAAAGCATTCAACTAGAAAGTCCCACTGCAGTAATCATAAGCACACATTATTTTGTCGATTTCAGGATCTATCCAGATATCTCTTGCCTATGCACATGAATTATTATATGGCAAGATTTTGAAGCTTCTATAGGATAGGAAGGTGCATGATTTCACTTTCACAGACCTTCAGGTGGGTTGATTTATGGGAAAAACTTCTGAGTTTGAAAATAATAAAACATTTGTCCTCTCTTTCTAGAAGTCAAACAATCAAAATAAAAATGATTGTATTATTTTATGTGTGGTATAGTCCAGTGAGTTGAATCATGGCCTCCAAAAGTTATATCCACATATAACTTCAGGATGTGACCTTATTTGGAATAAGGATCCTTGCAGAAACAAGGCATACTCTTAAGACCAAATCATTCCATACTAGGGAAGATCTTTTATACAAAAACTGAAAAGGAGAAGACACAGGTAGATGTAAACAAGGCCATGTGAATTACAGACAGGAACTGGAGTGATGGTGCTATACGCCAAAACCACCAATTGCTAGGAGCTTCCAGAAGCTAAGAAGTGAGAGGGAGGATTCTTCCCTAAAGACTTCACAGGAAGCATGGCTCTGCCAACACATTGATTTTGGATTTCTATCCCCCAGAACTGTGAAAGAATCAATTTCTGTTGTTTTAAGCCAATAAGTTTGTGATCATTTGTTATGGCAGTCCTAGAAAACGTTTAGAAATGTATATATCCTTTAATCAATTCCAGTGTTCTTTCATTGGTTTCCTTGCAGTTATCAAGATTAGATTTTTAGCACTATTCTTAGAAAATCTACCATAACACATTTTGCCTTGTATGAAAGTTTCTGAGAGTTTTGTCTTATTTTTCCCTGGATAATTATTTCTTATGAATAATTTTCTTGTGAGAGTATGGACCCACAGACACTGTGCAGATAAACTATATCTTGCAGCTGTATTTTTATAACTGGCTTTCTTGAACTTTATATTTGAGTAAGATGTCTACTACATATCAATTTATGCTGTCATTCAGAAAGTATCTTTTAGGTCTTCATAAACAGTTCTTTTTTCTGCTTTAGACTAAGTTTGTGTGGGGGTTTCTATGAGTTTATAAATCCTATTTACTATATAAAAGTCTCATGTCTCCTTTGCTTACTGTAATCTTCATTGGCTCTAATTTCCCAACATCAAGATAAAAATAAAAATAACATTTGAAGGACATTTTTCCATTTACAAGGAATTTCTACATAAAACATACCATTCAGTATAAATACACGTAATTAATATAATTCTGGTATTTTTAATATTTGGAATCTATGGTTTTTAAATAAACTAATAGTATGAATAATACTTCTGTGATTCTTCTTATAGTTTGATTGTCTTATATCAAGTGCCTAGAAAAGTGCTTTCTATATAATAACTATGCACCATGTTTGTTTAATGGATAAATACATAAGTAAATGGCTTTCTCTTCTTATTCCAGAGAAGAATGCAGTCTCCGATTCAATACTTCCCTCCAAGATCCACATTGTTTGCTGTAGACAGCCCCAAGAGCCGAAAATGGAATACCATGAACGCAGCTGGACAACACCCTAGACCTGCCAAAACCCAGCAAGGGAAACCATGGTTGAGGGTAGAGTTTCCTAAAAAGAGTCTGTAAAGGGGCTTCTGGGGTAGAGTCTACAAGAAATTTTCTGTAAAAATGCATGCATATTCCTGGGGAGGAACTGTATACCTTTCACCATACTCTTAAAAGGATTCTTGATCTAAAAAATGAGCTTAGGATTTGTTTTTAGAGCTGATCCATAGGTGAACTGATTCATACATAGATATCAATAATACAAATCAGAGAGAAACATATATAATATATGTGAAGACACTGTTCTTGCTACAAGAGAAATTACAAATAAATGAAACAGTTATCTGTGTAGCTAGCTAAAGTCATCTTTTAACATTCAAGTCATACTCTCTAATAGTATGTTCTTAATTGATAGGTATTCCCTTGCAAAACTGCTATCAGTATCAGAGTTACCCATCTTATATGTTTTCAGTTTCATGATGAGAAATTTATACTACATATAACTGTAAACACAAGAGGCTTGATTTGACCAGCAAATGAATTTTACTTACATTCAGATGCCTTGTTATGGAATGTCTCATAATTTATTTTCACATTTGTTACTTTATCTTAATAGTGTAATCATTATTTTTACTCAGATATATAATTGTCATCATAAAAAGAGTAAGTAACCATCTTACTTAAGACCCATACATATGCAAAATCTTCTATTAGACTTAGCTTAGAACTTTTAATAAGTATTTGAAGCAAAAAGTATTTATTAAGTATAGTTTGTCCACCAGCCTAGAGATTTTGCTCATTTCTGGACTTCCTCCCATTTCCTGTAGCTAGATCTTCTTCTCTGAGTTTAGATTTGGGTCCACGCCCATCTCTGTCTCCCCCAGATAATGGGATCAGCACAGCTCCCTCAGAAGAAATGATGCAAGAGACTGAAGGCATATTCTAATTGTATTTTCAGAGTCTTTGCATCCTCCCATATTCCTATACAAAACATAATAAATACATCAGAACATTTCCTGCTTCTGCTATTTGCTGCAATAAGAAATAAGTCACAAAGAGTAATATCAAATCTAACCAACAGTAAGAACAACAAAATTTTCTCAATACCTGCCCAAGTGTAAACTGACTCCTGATGTCACAGCATGGGGTTACACACTTTAGTGTGTTGACAAGAAAAATATAATTTGTGAAATATGTAAAGCCAAGTAAAGAGGAGGAATCAAGGACACCTTTTAAAATCCTAAAACAGGAAATTCTTACACACCTGTAACTTTCCATTTAAATGCTAATTTGCCCATTATTATTTTTCATACTTGGTTGCTTTCCTTCCTCACCACCTCACATACAATGGTGTTCATTTTGTGTGGGACCTAAGAAGCCATGTCCTAAGCTTCTACTTTAACTCACACTGTGATAAGCATATAATGGGCATTAAACAATTTTTTTTAATTAAAGACTTTATTGAACAAAGTGTGAAGTTTCTCTAAGAAATATAAAAACAAAAGACTCAAGAATCCACAAAGCAGTAAGTAAGGAAACATCTGACCTACAAAGGCATAAAATGACAATAACAGAAAGCATTCTTATTGTTAATATTTTCCAACGTCCCCTTTTAAAGCCTAAGATCAATCAAAGGTCAACAACTACCATAGTGAAGAGTTACACAAATTTTTACCTAAATATCCAAGTAGTCAAGTTTTTTCCAGATGTCACTTTTCTAACCAGGTTAGTATTTAATGATTAGCTTATATGGCAAAATTCACTTCTTTATTTCTGAGGCGAATTATTCAGTTATCATTTTCTCCTCAATACAAAAGGGATATAATGTTTCTCCTGGAGTCTTGGAACAAGCAAAGAAGGAACAGGGCAAAGAAACAAGAAAATTTTAAATACTTTTGAAGCCATCTCCCAGAGAGAACTCCTTGATATTTATCATTTTAGATGTTTTATGATATAGAGGCACTGTGGATGGAAACTATAAAAATGATCAATCACCCACATGCTTCCTTCCATATTCTCCCCACCCTCCGCATGCCATGTGTTGGTGGCAGTGCTATAGCAATAGGAAGCTGCCCCCTCCCCGTATCACCACAGGGGGCACCCCTACCAAACATCCAATTGGTAATGAGACACAAGCAAGACATAAGCATACTAAACCCCTGTGGCTTTCACAAAAAAATTTTTAGTAATACTAGCTTATTCTATTTCAGTAATTTGTGTTTTCAAGTGAGATGTTGCCTTAACAAATCCTTAAATATATGTCATTGGCTGAGCAGCTGGATTTGGGGTGGTGAGAAATCTGATATCAGAGGCTAAAAAACATTGAGCCAGGGCACCTGGGTGGCTCAGTCGGTTAAACGTCTGACTTCGGCTCAGGTTATCATCTCACGGTTCATGAGTTCAAACCCCACATCAGGCTCTGTGCTGATAGCTCAGAGCCTGGAGCCTACTTTGGATTCTGTCTCCCTCTCTCTCTGCCCCTCTCCAGCTTGCACTCACGCTCTCTCTCTCTCTCTCTCTCTCTCTCACTCACTCACTCACTCTCTCTCTCAAAAATAAATAAACAGTAAAAAAAAATATATATATATAAAGAAACATTGAGCCTTACGCATAAAAGAAAATGGTTAGAGAGAATATTAAAATTAGCCTGTGTTGGCTACCATTACAGGAGAGCAGTTACCTATTATGAGAAACAAATAAGCCCAGGAGAGAATTTGCTGATTTTCAAGGGAATAGATAGAGTAAACAATTTTGGGGCCTGGAAGAACTGGAAACTATGAACCACTTCTAGAAACCAAACAATGAAATGTAACAGAAAAAATCATTCAGGGACCAATGCCCTTTAAGACATAGCCTTGTGAAGAAGACAGAATAGGATATGGACTTTTAGCCTTGATAAGACTTTAGACAGCCTCAACTGAAAAGAAGTTGGGCCTGACCCATGACTAGAAGAGATATCTGTGAAAGTAACAGTGTTATGTGTTCATTAAACAACTTTTTGTCCTCTGAATACACATACACACACAAATGTATATTTATGACCTCAAAAGAAATGTCCTCAAAGAAAATGAGCAGATGGCCACCTGGGTGGGTCAGTCAGTTAAGTGCCCAATGTTTGGTTTCAGTTCAGGGCATGATCTCACAGTTGATGAGTTTAAGCCCTGCACATCAGCAGTCAGTGGGAAGCCTGCTTAGGATTCTTTTTCTTTACTTCTCTCCTTCTCTGTCTCTCCCTCGCTTGCACTCTTTCTCTCAAAGTAAAAAAAGAAAAAGAAAAAGAAACAAACAAAAAAAGAAAGTTAGGGGCATCTGGGTGGCTCAGTCGGTTTAGCGTATGACTTCGGCTCAGGTCATGATCTCATGGTTTGTGGGTTTGAGTCCTGCATCGGGCTCTGTGCTGACAGCTCAGAGCCTGGAGCTTGCTTCAGATTCTGTGTCTCCCTCTCTCTCTGCCCCTCCCCTGCTTGCACTCTGTCTCTGTCTCTCTCAAAAATAAACATTAAAAAAATTGTTTAAAGAAAGAAAGAAAACGAACTGACTTTCTATGTTTCAAGCAGTTAAAAGCAAAATGCCTTCTTTACAGTCCTTTTTTCTCCCCCTGCTGACTGGATGACGTAGGTATAGTGAGGTCAGGTAGTGAGTATGGAGTAGCCTCATGATACACTGTGATGGATCCCTGAATGATTACGTGGAGCAGACACTCCTCCCTCTCCTTCCCCAACCATTTTCACAGACAGACCCAGATCAGATTGTGAAATGAAGGACAAATAACCTTATCCTGTATTATGTGACTGTAATGTTAAGATTGTGACAGCAATTAGCGTTATTTCCCTAGTACAAATGGATAAATAGATTATATTTGTGTAATGTAATGTAACAGCAATGTAAATGAATAAGTTAATGAATTATAGGCCAAACTCAGGAATAATGTTCCTGAGACAAAAACAAATAAACAAGTTAAGAAAAAATGTGTGGAAAAAACCAAATTTAATATCTCTAAGGGTGAAGTTATCTCTGAAACTGAAGAAAGGAGTAGATTGGGGAAGAAGATCAGACACAACATTCAAAAATAAAGGTAATGTTGTATGTCTTAAGCTAAGTATTCTTTGTATCATGTATTTTTAAAAAATATTTCAATGTTTATTTATTTTTAAGAGTGGGGGACAGGGACAGAGAGAAGGGCAGGGTGGAGACAGAATCCAAAGGAGGCTCCAGGCTCTGAGCTGTCAGCACAGAGCCTGATGTGGGGCTCAAACTCACAAACCATGAGATCATGACCTGAGCAGAAGTCGAACACTTAATTGAGCCACCCAGGCTCCCTTATATCATGTATTCTTTTTTTTTTATGTTTTATTTATTTTTGAGAGAGAGACAGTGTGACCAGGGGAGGGTCAGAGAGAGAGGGAGACACAGAATCGGAAGACAGATCCAGGCTCTGAGCTGTCAGCACAGAGCCCTATGTGGGGCTCTAGCCCACAACCCGTGAGATCATAACCTGAGCCAAAGTCTGACACTCAACCGACTGAGCGACCCAGGTGCCCCTCATGTATTCTTAATATATTCACATTTTAATAATTTTCATTCTTCAATCAAGATTTGCCTTGAAAAGACTTAAAGTCAATATGTTCAGTAGTAACATTTTTGAATCACAAATAAATACCTACAAGGTAAGTGAATAAACTCCTCTACTAATATGGAAATATGTTCTTAGCCCTTTCACAAAGCCTCCAGTGGTAGCATTAGGCAGGCTTTGCAGAGTGCTGCATCTCAAATAACCTTGCAGTCAACATGGTGTTCTCTGGACCACTGCAGGCAGCTCACACAGTTTTTTCTTTTTTTAAATAAAAATCCACACAGTATCAAGATAAAAATAAAAATAAACAAACTATTGATATCAAACACACAACTGAAGAGTTTGAATAAAATATTTCTTAAAGGGATAACATTTACATTTATAAATTGATATATTATTTTATATAATATATAGTTTGAAATATGTATGCATAACTATAAGGTAAATATAAACAGATATATCACTATGGGTGGTGTGATTTTTATACTTTTTCATATTATGTAGTGTGGCTTAAAGTTTCTTTTCTAATGGGTGTATGTATCATTTTTATGAAAACTATAGTCACTCTGATTTAAAAAGTCATTAAATTCTTTGGACCATAATAGTATTCTGAAAGGACTTTGTCACTTTATGTTCTGTGTCATTTAGCTGTGGTTGTGTAATAAACCACCCCATAATCTAGTCGCTTCACAGGTTCAGTAGCTGTGCTAATAGCTGAGCAGGTTCAGCTAATCTTGACTAGGCTTGCTCATGCCTCTTCGCCGAGCAGGTGGGTCAGCTGGAGGCTGGTCACAGCTGGAATGACTTGGCTGGCCTCCACTGCTGTAGGCTTGTCCCAGGGTTGTTCTCATGGCAGAGGAAAGGGTCTAAAAGATACAGCGAAAGTAAAGCACAAGGCTTCTTGGAGCTTATACTCAAAACAGTGACTTCCACTGAATTCCTCTGATCTTAGAGTCCAAAGTGCAGCCTCAATTCAAGCAATGAGGAAACAGGTGAAGAAAAAGACCCAAATCACTAAAGGGAAGAGATACAAGCGCTGTAATAGGATGACTGGGTAGGGAATCAAGCCATTTTTTGGCAAATATTCTACACAAGATCTAATTCAGAGCCCAGAAATGGAAGCCAACTATTTACTGAACCAATCCAAAATCTATCCCCACTTCTCTTTAGCGTTACTGATTTCCTATCTCCAAATGCTCTGCTTCTCTGGTTCTTCCAGTGGAACCTTAACTGTGAGAATTCTATACCTCACAATCCTTGAACTTCATTTCTACATATTTTAACTTAGTCATTTATTTTAAACAAAATTACTGAGCACTATGCTAAGTGTTAGGAGTAAAACAGTAAGCATGGCATAGTTCCTGTGACCAATGAACTCTCAGATTAATGAAAGCTGCAAACACAGAAATAGTGACACTTAGAAAAAAAATTGATGTGTAATAAAGAGAGTTATAACAAAATTAGAGGAGCCCACAATAATCCCTAAAAAGGTTAGAAATGCAGAGAGAAATGGTCAGGTCAGATTTCCTGAAAAGATGATCCGGGGTGATTACAGATCGGCTAGAAAGGATGGAGGTGTTCCAGCCAAAGCTGCAGACTACTCAGAGGCATGGAGGCATGGGGATGATAAACAGCTTTGGAGGAGGCCTCTGGAGGAGAGGAAACTGTAAGTAGTTTAGTGTTGTTGGTCTGTAAAGGAAGAGAGAAATGGTAAAAGATGAGACTTCAAGTTTACATTTTATGAAGATTATCAGGAGCAGTAGAGGGAATGATGGAAGAAGAACTAGAAGATGAAGCTGATTAAGTTTTCTAATCACTTCATGTCATACCCTAAAATTTACTTGTGTGATATACTTATTATTTACTGTCTTTCCACTAGAAAGTAACTCTGCGAAGGCAAGGGGTTGTCTACTTTGTTCATAGATGTACCCCCAAGCACTTTAAATACTGCCTGGCACACAGCAGACACTAATCATAATTTTCACCTAATAATAATGTTCATTCAATAAGTATTTGCTGAATGAATGAATCTTAGCCTATGTTCCCCAGAAAACAGCAAAAGGCAAAGCTGATCTACTAATAACTAATATTTTATTGGGTCTTTCAGTCTCAGGGTATCAAGAATGTGGAGGAGAAGGAAGTGAGACAGAAAAACCAAATACAAGATATGAATTGCTGAGTTAGTCATAGCTTTAAAGAAAATAAAGTTTGCTTTCATATCATGAAGGCCTTATCCAGACAGCCTCCATGAAATAATTGTGCCTTCGAAGAGTCCATCACGTAGAAAATGGAAAAGAAATTTATCTGCTGGTTCCCTATCTCATTGGTCAAAATTTGTCTCAAGGTATTGATTCTTGCCCAGTGCCTCCAGTCAGTTTCTGGGAAGCTACATATCAGGCCCCTGGTTCAGTGTTTCATCTAAATCTGGATACAGTGTAAGGAGCTGAGCCCCCACTGGAGTAGCTGGTGGTGTTTTAATACAAGAGATGCAGATCCTGCTGCAGCAGCAAGCAAGAGGGCAGAGATGAAGTGAAACTGGGCAAACCTGCAGACCCAGTATAGAACAAATGAATAAAAGCATCACACATAAAGGACAGATGAACACAATAGTTCCTCCCATTATTAACTATCTTTGGTGGGGAAAAAAAACCAACTTTGACCTTCATTTACACAGCTTTATGTTGGGAACTATCCTGAACTCACTGGTTGAGCTCACTCCTAGTGAGGTTAAGGCAAGTTTGCAAGGTCTCTTGCCATCGGGCAGCAACCAGTATCTACCCCATCATAACTAGCTCCTTGCTTGGGCACCAAGCCTCCGAGTGCTTTGCTGATTAGTGTCAGGAGAGGCCTGTTCCCCTGCCCTGTCCCTGAGGTGTGATTGCACCTGGTCAGGGAAAAGATGAGTAAACTAGATACTCTCTAATGCAACTACGACAGGCAACATATAATTTTCCTCCTAACTGAGCAATTAACTGATAACTCACTACTTTCTAGACCTGGACATCATTGCAAAAGTCACTACTGCGATAAATGTCAAAAATGTATCATTCGTCTTTGGAACTGTGAGAGCAGACATTATGTCTCCTGGGGATCCTGTTTTTCTGGGTACCTTCTCTTAGAGTTATAAACAGCCTAATGACCCTTACTCGTAAAAAAACTCACCTTTACTAAACAATGCTGTTTGCCTCATGGTTAAAGATCGCTTTCTCAGGACTATACCTGAGGTTTTGTATATCTTGGTTTTATGCATCCAATGGAAAAAATGTACTCTTAAAAAATACCTGCCCTTCCCATATAATAGCATGAGTGCCTGTAGCGAAGTTTTTTTACGACAATCATTACTACTAAGATTCAAATTGTAACTTCTGCAGAATCCATGTTCCAGAAAATTGTAAAATTTATCTATAGAAATCATTTACTAAACACATGCTGCTCTTTCTGCTCCTTGTACCTGTCACTATAAATAAAGCTAGAGAATTGGACAGAGCAGAGATGACTGCCTGGTGATCAAAAAGAAACTTGAGGCTCTCTTACTCCCTTTCGCTGACACCATCCACCTTTCAGGGACTCCTGGACCTGCTGGACCTGGACTCCGGCAGCTCCACATCTCCCTATAGAATTCACTCCTACACCCCATTGCACAGGCTGGTTCAGGAGCTCTCACATCCTCCCCAAAATTCCACTTCAGAACCCAGTGGAAACCATCATAACATGCTAGGACCTCTTCTTCCACCATTACTCTCTCACATTAGCCATCTTTCTCCTAATGGAGATGGACATTCAAAAGCCTGCAATATTTGATTTCTCTCCCAAACAAATATTGTAGAGTTATTTTAAAGAAATATTATATCTGCCATGCCATTTTTTGATCTCCTCCTTAATTCTTAATAACCTTAAGTTTCCCACTTTCTAAATCCAATGTCTGGCAATATCTGTTTGATGAAATTTCAAGACTCTGGAACTGAGTAAAAATATTTGATCTTGATCATGGCTGCCATAATTTCACGGGTTTTCTCTGATAATAAAATAGCATTGGAGGGAAAGTTTTATAAATCTTTGGAAACTTTAAAAACTACTAAACTAGAGGACCACTGGCTATTCCTTTTATCCACATGAATCTAAAGTTAAATATGCACTGTTTCTAGGTCATAATCTTTGTTTATGTTTAATAACTCATCATAACTGCTTATCACTACATTTAAATACACTTATTGTGTGTTCTCCCATTAATACTCATGGAATGTTCTAACATGTTTCTAATAATAGTAGTAAAAATAACAATAATAATTTTAAAAAGTATAACTAAAATTTGTTGATGACTTTAACACTTAAAAAATGTATATAAAAAATTTTATATACATTATCTTCTTTCATCCTTTTTCTAATCTTGGAGCAACTTATCATTCTACTTTAAACACAGGATAATTAGAAGTTGTTTTGATCTTTCAAAATAATCTTTTTTTGGCAGGTTTTTATTTTAGGTGAATAATATATTCTCATGGAAAAAAGTGAACCTCATAAAAATATGGAAGGCAGAAGTTTACAATGGCCCATGATCTTTGCATCCAGTGATTATATTATATGGATTCGGTCTAATATAATCACATGGGCCGTATAAAATTACGTTTTCTCAGGCTTGTAGGGAAAGAGGAAGTCAGAGAAATTTGAAGCATGACAGAGGCTCAACTCATCCTGCCTAGTTTGGAGATGGATAGAGCCATATAAGAGGGATGTGGGAGCCTTGATGACAGAAAACAGCCTAGCTAAATGATGGTAAGGAAACAAGACCTTAGACCTATAACTCCAAGGAACTGGGTTCTACTAACAACCTAAATGAGCTTGGAATGGACTCTTCCCCAGAGCCGCCAGCTAAGAGCCCATAAAGGTTTATTTTGACCTTATGAGACCCTGAGCAAAGAACTCCTCTAAGATAGCTGTGCATCTAACCTAAAGACTGAACCAATAAATGGATGTTGTTTGAAGCTGTTTAAGTTGTTTGGGTTTGTGGTAATTTATTATGCAGCAATAAAACATTCATACAGAAGGTATATATAATGAAAATATTACTGGCCCACCTCTGTTCCCAGACCCCCAGAGCCCTCTCCAAGTGCAACCATTATTTCCAGTTCTTTTTTTATTATTATTATTACATTTTTTTGGTTTACTTATTTTTGAGAGAGACAGAGCATGAGTGGGGGAAGTTCAGGGAGGGAGACAGAATCCAAAGCAGGCTCCAAGCTCTGTGCAGCACAGAGCCTGACTTGGGGCTCAAACCCATAAATCGTGAGATTATGACCTGACCCTAAGTCCCACACTCAACCGACTGAGCCACCCAGGTGCTTCTGCTATTTCTAGTCCTTAAGAACAAATTTGGAAATACTTTAGACACATAAGTGTTGTATATATGCACATGCACACCACATGCCCCTAATTACACAATGGAAGTAGATTTTACACAATGTAATTCACCATGCGTATACTAGCATATATAGGTCTCATTTTTTCATAGTGTCATAATATTCCATAAGAAATATGTCATTTACTAAATCAGATCTTTATTGATTGACTCTTTTTGTCTCTACTCTTTTATATTACAAAGCTGCAATAACTTTCTCATATGTTTTTGCACACAGTTGAAATCTCTATTTGTAAGATAATTGTCAAGAAATGGAACTTCCATGTTACTGGTTGACTTCCTGATTTGTAGAAACCTTTACACATATTTTTAAATATCGACATATTGTCATGTGTTTATCATTTATATTTTTATTTTCACATATTCTTTCATGTCTTAAATATTCTATGTTTATGTAGATAAGTATATCAATCTCCTATTTATAAATTCTAGTTTTGGAGTCATGCTTAGAGATGTCTAATTTTATTCTTTTTAGTTCTTCATGTTTTCCATGATACTCCCATGATTTCATTTTTATCCTTAAATCTTTTATTTCCTTAAAAAAATGATACTAATGTAAAAAGTGAGGTAGGAATGTACCTCTATTACATTTTTAAAAATGGCTAGCTCTTTATCCCATGAATACATACATTGAATAGTCAATATTTTCACATGAACTAAAAATTTGATTCATTTTATATATAAAATTATACTTTTATTTGAGCCTACCATCAGTCTCTTTTCTGTCCCATTAATCCATATATTCCTATGTCATCACTGAACTGTTCAATTTTATAGTATGTTTTCATAGCTAGCAGAGTTAGTGTTCCGCATTTTCAAAGTTTTCTCACTTACTCTTACCTGTTCCTTTTTCAATATAAACTTAAAAATCACCTTTCACTAATTTCAAAAACCAACCTTATGTGTATTTTCATTGGGAATTACAGAAAATTTATACCATAATTTGGAAAGAACTGATGTAGTAGGAAATCTTCCCATTACAGGACAAAGTATATACTTCCAATTTTTTGACCTTATATGTCGTCCAATAGAGTTTAAATTTTTTCATAAAATAAGTACATATTTTAAGTTTATTTCTTGTTTCACTGTTGTCCTTGTTATTGTTTTTCTCTCATTACATTTTCTAAATGGCTATGGGAGGCTATTGTTGACTTTTGGATCTTTGTAACCAAATATCATTAAATTCTCTTATATTTTCCAATAATTTTTATTTCATTTCTCTTATATTTTCCAATTATATAACCATTCAAAAAATAATGACTCTCTTCTTAATTTGCACATTTTATACTTCATTTCTTTCTCTAGTTTAATTGTATTAACTAGGTAATTATAGCACTGTTACTCTATGCCCAAATGCTTTTTGTTCCAAATAAAGCCAAGAAGTAGACAGTAATGCCCACTAGATAATAATAGTAGTGTTTTTGTCTTTCGCTTTGTTGGGAGTACTGCTTACTAAAATGTTTAATCAATTATTTAATTTAAATACTAGGCTGAGTTTTTTAAACAATACATCACTTAATTTTTATATAATAATATAAGGTAAGTAATATTATTCCTATTTTACAGTTAAGAAAACTGAAGCATTATGATACAATGAATGTATCATAAAATTAAGAAGTTGAACATGATCCTCTTTATGCTGAGATCAAATAAAATTGAGACACGCTTTATTATCTCCAAAAAGGAGGTAAATCATATGAGTTTCAAACGTAAGAGAAAATTGTTGCTCTATTCTTCCTCTCAAAAAAATGTTAATAACTTTACAATGGTCACTGAACAAATGTCAAATTAAGAAAGTAGTCCAACCAGGAATCTGAGAATCTTACGAATCTAAGTAGACGTTATAGAGTAAGTGCCCATTTTCATAGTGAGGCATTATCATCCTTATTTTTTATTAGAATTATGAGACAGTTACATGAAGTTATATGCAATAAAAATGCACCCATAAGTGTACTGTTATGGATGCATTTCATATTTTGCCAAACTTATCCATGCACATAACCATCCTAACAAAAATATGGCTCACACTCATGCAGTCAATATCTTCACTACCACACCCAGAATCAGAAACCACTGATTTGATTTCTGTAAATATAGATACTTTGTCTTTTTTAGAATATCATGTGACCAGAACCACATCAAGTGTATTTATTATGTCTGCCTTCTTTCAGATAGCATGTTTTTGAGATTTATCCATGTTGTCTCCAGGATCAGTATATTTCTCTTACACAGTATCTGTGGAATGCATTTAAAGAAGAAAATAAAGGAAAATACTAATTTTTAAATATCTCTACCAATGAAATAAATGAGTGAAACTAAGTGGACTAAATTTCCAATTTAAAAATCTAGGAATAGATTAACTTAAGTAAACAAAAAGAAAGCACAAGAAAGTAAATAAAAAGATAAAAGCAAAAAATAAAAAACTGTAGGTAAGTAAATAAACCAAAATTCTGATTCCTTCAGCAAATACAATGGAAATATAAAATATTAATTTAATGAATATAAAGAAGAAACAAATATACAAAATAAGAAATAAATGAGAGAAATAATTGATATAGACAAAGTTTAAAAAATTATAAGCAACTACTTTGCATACCCCTATGCAAATAATTTACAAATCTTCATGAAGTGTATTTTATAGGAAAATACAGTTTATCAAAACTGAGGTCAGTGGAAATAGAAAGCATAAGCCAATCTAACTTCCATAGAAGAAACAGAAAGTTGTCAAGGAACTATCTCAAACACACACACACACACACACACACACACACACACACACACATGTCAGATGACTCTATGAGGAAATTTTACCACACCTTTGGAGTAGAGATATTTGCAATACTATATAAATTGCCCCAGAGTAAAGAAAATTAAGGGAAACTACCAAATTATTTTAATGAAGCAATTATAACTTTTAAACTGATCTTGATTAATTGATCACATGGAAAAAAGAAAATTACAGATCAGTATCACTTATGAACACCAATGGAAAATTCCTAAATATTAGCAGAGAGACTCTGACACTCAATTATCAAAAAATTATGATATAATCAAGTGGGATTTAAGCTAAGAATACAGCCCAATATTAGGAAATTTACTGATATAGTACACCAAATTATTTGCTCTAAGAAGAAAAATATATATTTTCTCCATAAATGTTGAAAAAGGCCTTGGCAAAATTTAATGCCCATTTCCAACAGAAAATTCACAGAAGTACGAATGATTGGATACATCCTTAAGTTAATAATATATATTACTCAATCTTCTAGTCAGTATCTTATATAAAGGAAAAACACTATGAGGATATTCACAAAGATCAGAGACAAGACAAGGATACCCATTATATACTATTTTGTAATGTACTGGGGACATCAGTTACAGGCATAAAAGATCTCAAAGAGGCAAAACCAGGTGTATTTGCCAATAGGATGATACTCTGCCCAGAAAACACTAGAAAATCAACAAAAAACTGACCAAAAAAAAAAAAAGAAAGAAACCCCACAAACGTAATTCAGTAAAGTAGTAGAATACAAAATTAGCATGTAAAAAATCAAATAAATCTATATACACTAATAACAACCACTTGAAAGAAAAAAGAATGGGGGGTGCCTTGATAGCTCAGTTGGTTAATCATCTGACTTCAGCTCAGGTCATGATCTCAGTTTGAGTTCAAACCCCACAGCAAGCTCTGTGCTGACAGCTTAGAGCCTGGAGCCTGCTTCAGATTCTGTGTCTCCCTCTCTCTTTGCCCCTTCCCCCTCGCACTCTGTCTCTCTCTCTCTCTCTCTCAAAAATAAATAAACATTTAAGAAAAGAAAAAGTGAAAGGAAAAGTATACAAATATAGTAATATGATAAAGATAAACTATTTAAGAATAAACTCAATAATTGGTTATTTTCTGTATTTAAAAACTTTCAAAACAAGAAAAATGGGTAGTAGCAAGTGGACAGATACCTCTTTTTCTTGGATCTGACCACATTATCAAGATATCAGTTCTCCCTAAGTTAATTTATAAATACAGTGCCAGTAAAAATAACAAAAAAAATCGCCCCCCTCTAGCTAGAAAAGTTGATACTAAAGTTAGAGGAAAAAAACAATAATGCATGTTAAAACACTAAATAAACACTAAAATGAAAGAACTATGAGAGGAGCCACTAGAAGATATCAGAACACCTTACAAAGCCTCGATAATAAAACAGGGTGGTATGAGAATGACAGATCATAACAATAAGCACCCAGATTGGGACTTCTAAACACCATTCTCCACTAAGGTAAACCAGATCTCCTTGAAGGAATAGTGAATTTCTTATCTGGGACATAAAAGATGTAAGGAATTCTACCAAAAATTTAAAGATGGGTTAACACCTATTCTTTTGAAGCTCTTCCAAAAAATAGAAAAATAGAAATGGAAGGAAAACTTCCAAACTCATTCTATGAGGCCAGCATTACCTTGATTCCAAAACCAGACAAAGACCCAATAAAAAGGAGAAATACAAACCAATTTCCCTGATTAACATGGGTGCAAAAAGTCTCAACAAGATACTACCAAACCAGACCCAACAATACATTAAAAGAACTATTCGCCACAATTAAGTAGGATTTATTCCTGGGATGCAGGGCTGGTTAAATATCTGAAAATCATTCAGTGTGATACATCACATTAATAAAAGAAAGTATAAGAACCACATGATCCTCTCAATAGATGCAAAAAGCATTTCACAAAATGAAGAATCTTTTCTTGATAAAAACCCTCAAGGAAGTAGGGATACAAGGATCATACCTCAAGATCATAAAGGCCATTCACAAAAGACCCACTGCTAATAGCATCCTCAATGGGGAAAAATTGAGAGCTCCTGCCCTAAAGTCAGGAACACAGGAGGGATGTCCAATTCTCACCACTATTATTCAACATAATGTTGGAAGTCCTAGCCTCAGCAATCAGACAAAAAAAGGAAATACAAGGCATCCAAATAACTAAGGAGGAAGTCAAACTTCCACTCTTCATATATGACATGATACTCTAAATAGAAAACCCAAAAGACTTCACCTAAAAACGGCTAAAACTAATACATGAATTCAGTCAAGTTGCAGGATATAAAATCAATGCCCAGAAATCAGTTACATTCTTATACACCAATAATGAAGCAGCAGAAAGAGAAATCAAGGAATCAATCCCATTTAAAATTGCACCAAGAACCATAAAATATCAGGAATGAACCTAACCAAAGAGGTAAAAGATCTATACACTGAAAACTATAGATAGCTTATGAAAGAAACTGAAGAAGACACAAAGAAATGGAAAAATTTTCCATACTCATGGATTGGAAAAACAAATGTTGTTAAAATGTAAATACTTCCCAAAGCAATCTACACATTCAATGCAGTCCCTATCAAAATAACACCCACATTCTTCACAGAGCTAGAACAAACAATTCTAACATTTGTTTGGAACCCCAAAAGATGCCAAATAGCTAATGCAATGTTGAAAAAGAAAACCAAAGCTGGGGGCACCTGAGTGGCTCAGTCTGTTAAGCATCTGGCTTCAGCTCAGGTCATGATCTCATGGTACATGGGTTTGAGCCCTGCATCGGGCTCTGTGCTGACAGCTAGCTCAGAGCCTGGAGCCTGCTTCAGATTCTGTGTCTCTCTATCTCTCTGACCCTCCCCTGCTCATGCTGTCTCTCTCTGTCTCTCAAAAAAATAATAATAATAAATAAAATAAAAATTAAAAAAAAAGAAAGAAACTTCAAGCTATATAACAAAGCTGTAATCATCAAGACAGTATAGTACTGACACAACACAGACACATAGATCAATGGAACATTATAGAGAACAAATAATCCAGTGAAAAAATGGGTGAAATACATGAATAGACACTTTTACAAAGATATCCAGATGGCTAACCGACACATGAAAAAATGCTCAACATCACTCATCATCAGGGAAATATAAATCAAAACTACAATGAGATACCACCTCACACCTGTCAGAATGGCTAACATTAATAACTCAGGCAACAACACATGTTGGCAAGGATGTGGAGAAAGAGGAACCCTTTTGCACTGCTGGTGGGAATGCAACTGGTGCAGCCACTCTGGAAAACAGTATGGGGTTCCTCAGAAAAACTGAAAATAGAACTACCTTACAACCCAGCAATTGCACTACTAGGTATTTATCCAAAGGATACAGGAGTGCTGTTTTGAAGAGGCATATGCTCCCCAATGTTTATAGCAGCAGTATCTACAAGAGGCAAAGTATGGCCGTCAATGGATAAATGGATAAAGATGTGGTGTGTGTGTGTGTGTGTGTGTGTGTGTGTGTATATATATACACACACACACACACACACACACACAATGAATTATTACTCAGCAATCACAAAGAATGAAGTCTTGCCATTTGCAACAATGTCGACTGAACTAGAGTCTACTATGCTAAGCAATGTCAGTCAGAGAAAGACAAATATCACGACTTCACTCATTTGTGGAATTTAAGATACAAAACATGAACATAAGGGAAGGAAGGCAAAAATAATATTAAAACAGAGAGAGAAATAAATCATAAGAGACTCTTAAATATGGGGAAAAAACTGAGGGTTGCTGGAGGGGTGTTGGATAGAAGGATGGGCTAAATGGGCAGAAGGCATTAAGGAGCACACTTGTTGGGAAGAGCACTGGGTGTTGTGTGTAAGTGATGAATCACTAAATTCTATTCCTGAAATCATTGTTACACTATATGTTAACTAACTTGAATTTAAATTTTAATAATAATCATCATAATAAATTAAAACTAACTGTGGCAACTTTCCCTTCCCTGGACCTGGCCACCATTTACCATCTTCACCACCAGGTCCCCTGCACAAGCTACCATGATCTTTCTCTTCAATTACTACAGTAGCCTTCTACGGGTCTCACTGTTTCCCCCTTTCCATGCTGCAGTGCATTTTCTCCACATAGACTAAAGAGATTCTTTAAACATAAAATCAGAATGTTACTTTTTTGTACAAATTCCTTCACTGCCTTTCCATCTCACTCAGAATAAAAATTGAGTCTTTTACATTGGCCTATCCTTTTCTGTTCTTACATTGGCCAGACTTTTCTGTTCTTATTTCCTACCACTATTTTCCTGTTCACTCTATTCCTCATGGCCATATTCCTCAAACACCTACACATGTTCCCACTGCAAGGTCTATGTCCTTGCTATTCCCTCTCAGGGACATTCTTCAATCAGATATCCACATGGCTCATTTGTCACTGTCTGTCAAGTCTTTGCCCAAAAACAGTCAATTCTTATTATTTACGGTAATAATGTTCTATATGACCCATGATACAATAGCGCCTGGAACATAGAAGACACCCAAACTGTACTTGTTAAATGAATAAAAGTTATTGGTTAGGAGAGAAAAGGCAGCTTTCTATCAACTGTTCAAGGCAGAAAATGTCATCAAGAAAGATCACAACCAGCATAGACATCAAGTACAAAACCTTGGGAAATAGATATTCTCTCCCATGGAGATCTCCTGAAGAGAGCTAAGGAAAGAATTGCTAAGATTAATTATACCTTACAAAAAAGTATTATCATACTAAGTGTCCAAGGGAGAAAAAAGCATTGCCATGATCAGCTCCCATACATCCACATACTCTCATGCAGGGCTGGGGAAAGGAAACTGAGGTCCCCATAACAAATTCCTACATTATCTGATTCCTACAGGCTGGGCCAGTGTGGATAGAGAGATATGATCCAGTGTAAAGCATAACACAATGAACTCAATTTGTAAAAATCAAGGAATGAAATATCTATCCCTTAAATCCACATACGCTACAGAATCCACAATGCTACCCGAAAACTTTTTTCTGTTAAACATTCTAGAAATTCTACCTTTCCATGATAAGTTTATAGCTCATTTGAGGCATCTTTATGGTTTAGGCCTCACCAAGTAGGAAAATCATGGATTCAGGTGCAGAGGAGGTTAGCAATATCATATTTCTTCTATTTTATAATCACATTTACTCTGAAATAGAGATGCATTTAAAAGTCTTAGGAGCCCAGGGTCATCTTTTATCTTTTTTATTTTAAAAAAAAGTTTAACATTTATTTATTTTTGAAAGACAGAGAAAGAGCAGGAGAGGGTCAGAGAGAGAGGGAGACACAGAATCTGAAACAGGCTCCAAGCTCTGAGCTGTCAGCACAGAAACCAACGTGGAGCCCAAACTCACAAACTGCGAGATCATGACCTGAGCCAAAGTTGGCCGCTCAACCAACTGAGCCACCCAGGCGCCCCGTCATCTTTTTTTTTCTATCTTATATACCAAACAATGCATAATCTGAGAACAACTGGTGTCTTGGATTCAATAAAACATGTGTCAAGCAAATTTGGAAGTATTAGCCAGGGCCAATTGAGATTTAGCAGAAAAGTACCACTTATTAAAAGGAAGAGGGTTCATAAAAGCTTTTGCTTTTATTTTTTAAAGTTTATTTATTTTGAGAGAGATACTATGTGTGTGTGTGAGCAGGGGAGGGTCAGAGACATAGGAGGAGAGAAAGAATCCCAAGTAGGCTCCATAGAGTCCATGCAGAACCCAATGCAGGGCTTGAACTCACGAACCTGATCATGAGATCACGACCTGAGCCAAAACCAAGAGTTGGACGCTTAACCAACTGAGCCACCCAGGTGCCCCAAACCTTTTGCTTTTATAAGATGCTGAAATACTATCTCACACAGATTGGTGTCCATTTTCAGAAAAGGTCGTATTTATCAGAAAACCTCATTTTTACTCTGGCATATCTTGATACTTCTGTGACTGCTTTGGATGGAGGCTTCATGGGGAAAGCAGTCACAAAAGAAACAACTCTAAAGAACTCATGGAACTGGACAAGCTAAAGCAGAATCCTGGAAAATGTCCTCTCCCAGAATGATGTTGTCCTCCTGAATTTTAGCAAATACTCAGGCAGTGTTGGCAATTAAGAGATGGTTCAAGAATCTGGATACAACAATTGAAATCCTGGGCCCTAAATTTCGATACAGCTGTCATCACTGCAGGGAACAGGGTGAAGAAATACAGTGTAAATGGGGTCCTATGGAATATTCAGAGGGCACTTATACTCAGCCCATTTTCTCTCAGAAAAGGAAGACAGCTTCATCTTCTCAACAAATGCTCTAAACAGTAATGTTCGTTATCACTGCAAATGAATCTTAGCATTATAACTCCTCTAAGTTACCTCATATTGTTCAACAGATATCCAGTTAAGAGACATTTTTTTTAAATCTTAGATTGCACAGTGCAATCATATCAGAGCTTCTAGAATGGATCAAAGAAGTGCCAAGTTTGTTCATTAGGAAGAAAATTCCTTAAGTTTCCAAACTAAAAAGTGTCTTCATTGGTGGTTATTGTACAATGTTTTTAAAATAGCTCATATGGGGGCACCCGGGTGGCTCAGTCGGTTAAGCATCTGGCTTCTGCTCAGGTCATGATCTCATGGTTCATGGATTTGAGCCCTGCGTCGGTCTCTGTGCTGACAGCTAGCTCAGAGCCTGGAGCCTGCTTCGGGTTCTGTGTCTCCCTCTCTCTCTGGCCCTCCCCTGCTTGTGCTGTCTCTCTCTGTCTCTCAAAAATAAACAAAAAGACATAAAAAATAGCTCATATGCCACCATATATTAATTTATTCTTTCTTAAAAATGAATAAAGATAATTTTTCTGGAATAATTTATAAATAAATATTTAAAAACAAGAATGGGGATCACTATGTTTTTCTCTTTCTTATTTCTTTCCCCAAACATCTTCTACCTGCTATGGAGGGGTCTGTGTGTGTGTGTGTGTGTGTGTGTGCACGCGCACATGTGTGTTTTAATCAGACCATTTGCCCTTCATTTTATGGATCCACTTCTTTCCTCCATTTCATTCCTTTTGAAATTGTTACAAGAAACCAATTTCTAACTACTCACTTGAGGAAATTAGTTTTGGATCAAAACAGTTCTAAGGATTGACCATGCGATTGAAGTTTCCTATCAAGGGGTTTCAATAATGTCCATATAAGTCCAGCCAACTAATTAGCTGGCAATCTTTTCCCTCTTATTTCATCATTTTTCAGTAAAGCAAGCTTTCTGACTCACTAGGTATAGAATATTTCCTCGAATCTCAGTAATGCAAGAAAACCTACAGTACTTAACATGACACTTCTATTAATATAGTCATTACACACGCTGTTTCTCAAATTTCCTATCCAGGAGAAGACTGGTTTCTCCTAAATAATTTCGCTTTCAAAGTCTTTCACAGTCAAACCCAATTAAGAAATAATATAACAAGATGCTCAAATCTGGCACTTCATTTTTCTTCTCACCGTCTCTTCCTTCTAACCCCATTTGCAAATATACTAACAGGCTACTGTCCAGTTAGAGTTCTCAGCTTGAAAACATATGCAGAACAGGCTTTGGTTCTTTAGAGATCTTCTACAAACTATACAATAAAAAATAATAATGGAAGAAGAAACCGTATAATAAACATAAGCACATGGAAGCTATATGTTTGTGTGTGTAGTCGCTTTTTAACATTTAACAATTTTTAAATTCTGTCCTTGATTAGCTATCATTAATTTTGTCTTTTAGAAGATAAAAATTAATTGGTTTTTGTATAAGGAATTATATTGCATAATTTTCAAAGCACCAGTAATTTGTTCTTCAAACTGATTAAACCTAACAAAAAGCCAACTGTGTCTATCAATGATCATATATCTTGTTTAACAGTCACATTTTTGTTTATCATCAGTTCTCTGGCCCTCATGCCAAGAAAATCTGTTTATATGTATATAAGTAGGACAACCAGGGCACCTTTATAAGTGGATATTTTCACAAAATTTCACTCCCCAAAGCTACTTGCAATTGTCCATCTATAAATAAATACAGTACTTCAAGCAATGACATTGTAGCTTTCCTGCTAACACCTCACAGAGATGAATAGTGTCATCCCATTGCTATAAGCATTTTCTTAGCAAGTTACCTTCTAAAGCTAAGCTGGGTTGTGAAAGGCATTTTTTTATGCATTTGCATCTCTGAGCTCCTAAGCTTCTAATAATTTTGAGTGCAATCAACTCAGTGTTATACTAGCTCTTCAGGCAAACACACAAACAGTAGAAAGTAATGTCTTCACCCTCAAGCATAGAGGATAACTCTAACCTAAAAGAGCACTGCAAGCCAAAAAACAAACAAAACCAAAAATAACCCCAAGGAATAAGAGGTAGAATATGGCATGGATGACCTTAATGGTCTTTCACTTAGTAATCTTGGAGAGACAGTTGATCAACCCTTTATTTCACTTTGCTTGAATAGACATAAGTTGTACATACATTAAGGAAAATTCCCATGACCTTTCAAATCATAAAGTGATTCATTACCTAGTTAGCAGTTCAAGTGTCTTCCATCCTTTTTAAATCCTGGAGACTCCACTATGTATCCCTGCCCTTCTGAATACTAGCATCTACTATAAAAATAATGCTTAACTCTTCTCCTTGTCCCTGAATAAAGACCTGTCTTTGTCCATGTTCTCCTGCAGCACGGATGAGCTTATATCATTAAACCGTTTTGAGGCAGCATGTCTAATGAGGATAATTTTGCCTTTCACAAAGTTTTAAAGTGAGGATAAAATGAAACAATGAATGAAGATCTTTGAAAAGAAATGCAAAGTGCTATATCAATGTAAATTATTATTATTCAGTTACATATAATGACTAAATTACATACAACTTGTCAAATATATGCCTAAGTGTTACTCAAATCCAGTATTATCTAAAGCAAATGTCATCTTTTGCCACAGCCACTAGAGTAAAATAAATATTTTCTAGGTCTTTTACCTAAAGTTTTGCTAACCAACCAAAAAGATGAACAGATTTAGATGAATCACTACTATGTTTTTAAAGATATTTGCACTTTTTTTAAAAAGTTTCATGTTTATTTATTTTTGAGAGAGAGAGACAGAGTGTGAGTGGGGGAAGGGCAGAGAGGGAGAAGGAGACACAGAATCTGAAGCAGGCTCCAGGCTCTGAGCTGTCAGCACACAGCCCAACATGGGGCTCAAACCCATGAGCTGTGAGATCATGACCTGAACCAAAGTTGGATGCTTAACCAACTGAGCCACCTAGGTGCCTCAAAGGTATTTGCACTTTTAATTAAGCTAAGATATGTATAAACATAAACATTATGAGATTTATTTACCAGGTAATTGCAGGTGGACAGAAAGACCACTCAGGAACCACAAGTCTGTGCCTTCCTAATAAAGAAGCAACATCTTAATTGCATCCCTTTCCATTTATCTTTTTAGCCAACCACCAAATCTTGCTAAATATACCTTAAATATGTCTTTGTCTCTTCATCCCTCTGAACACTGCTACTGGCCCTGTTCTGGTCCAGTATACCATCATACAAATTGTACAGATACCCCATTCAATGTCAGGACTTAGTATGGAGTACTCAAGGACAAGCAGATAATCATCTAGGCCAAGCTTAGATGCAAGAAAGGCTGTGGAAGGAGGGTCTCTAGTGGGAGATACATGAAATCTCATGAGGCAGAAGAAGCTTCAAATATTGGAGGTGATGTTGGGGCAAAGGGGGAAATGCTACTATATGCCACACAATTATTCATGAGTTAGGATGGATGAATGGGGGAAAATCTTATCGTTCTGTGGTATCTCTCAAAACACTCAGAACAATGTACTGCATGCAATAGAATTTAAATTATTAATATATTAATATAGGGAAAAAAACAGTAAATAAGCATATCACACAATGCCACTGAGAAGGGCTCCAAAAGTCCCAGTTGAAAGCAGAGTCCAACTCTGCTCACATGACCTTTTTATTTATACCACACCATCTGTGATATTACAAAGGCCTATTTAAATGTCGTGCAAAATACATGAAGCAAATACTCTTCTCAGTAGCCAGCAGGTGCTAACTGCTTAGCAACATGAAATAATGAAGCGATTAAGGAACTCCATAAAGAATAGTATAGACTGGGGCACCGGGTGGCTGAGTCGGTGCAGCAGCCGACTTCGCTTCAGGTCATGATCTCTAGGTTTGTGAGTTCCAGCCCCGCATCAGGCTCTGTGCTGACAGCTCAGAGCCTGGAGCCTGCTCCGATTCTGTGTCTTCCTTACTCTCTGCCCCTCCCCTGCTTGTGCACTGTCTCTGTCTCTCAAAAAATGAATAAAAACATTAAAATTTCTTTTTAAAAAAGAATAGTATAGACTTACACAGTATTAGGAAGAAGACATCATGTGGCAGGCAGACGCCAATCCTCAATAACAGATTTCCAGACAGCTGGTCACCTGCACCACTCAGAAGATGACTGATAGACAGAAGTTATAAAATTGGACTCACTTATCTCTGAATGCCAACATTTCACCATTGAAGCAATGACAGAGTGCATATAGGCACATGGTCTTTGAGTCATAAACCCATTGTCCTTTCTCATTCTACTAGAGCAATTCTTTGAATTAGAGGATGCTTAGCAGATTTTAAAGCTTCTTTTCACAAAGCCAGGATTAGTAAAGATGCGCTGTCATGGCATTATGTATGTGAACAAGAGAAAGAGTTTCTGTTCTGCCTGAAATACTGAAGTGCCCGTATTTGAAGAGGCTTCCTGCCATAAACTGTGACCAAGCCAGGCAAAGAACAATTAGATACTAGCCTGCTTTTTACCTCTAAGCTAGATATAAAATTTAATCTACGCAGAAGCTATTTCCAAAAAATACACATAAAAGAGATTACCGTGGCTTTTCTTTCCACATAAATCTGTTCAATAAAATCTTAATATCTGGCATCTAGGAATCATCCAGAAAGAATAAAGAAAGAAAAGTTTAGAAAAGAGAGAAAATTTCTATCCAGCAGTTTACACTGTGGTGACAGGATTCACACACAGCTCTCATAGATTAAAAACATGAAGAGTGTTAAGACTTTTGAGAAATCTTTCAGTCCTCTTCTTCATACCTGCTTTAGAAACACTAAAGATTTCAAGTCATGCTCAAAATGGTAAGTTCCAAACTTTTCTTTAAGTGTCTGCAATAGGAAAACCCAGTGTCTTTCAAAAAAACTTTCTTTAGTCCTGAGCAAAATACTAAATTGGAAAAGAATTAGACATAAATTAAACAAATGGAAGGTGTGACTTACCACAGCTTTTACACACCTTATCCTAATAGAATCCCTTTTAATAAAAAAAGATAGTAGTAAATATGTTCAGGATGGTACCATTTTTACAACAATGATAATACTGCGTGTTCCTTTATGCCCATACATGCCAGAGACTATTAGCAGTCTTTCCGCTTCACTTTCTTGAAGGCTTCTTTTTTAACAGGTACGAACTTCAACCTACACACTGCCATCTGTCATAAAAGGTGCATTTCTCAGGCTCCCTTACAGCTGCATGTGGCCACATGACTAAGAATCAGACAATGGACCAGAAGCAGAATGTTGCAGAGTAGGCACCTTACCTAAATGACAGCCAGTGCCTGCCCTTTTGGCCCCTTTTTGACTTTATCCCTTTCTAATCCTACTGCTTATAATATAGTTGCCATTTTGAACCACGGAGATGAGCCCCATTCTCCACCGATGGAACAGTGGCCATCTGGAAGGAATCTCACTTCTGGTACTCCCTGCTCGGCAACTGTACAAGACAGAAGTAAATTTCCCTCTTGTTCAAACCAGAGCTATTTGGGGCCTGTATTACTTAGAGGCAAACCCAGTCTTTTACAACATATTAATACAATGTGTATAGCAGCTACTGCTAGTGGGCTCCTCAATAACCCTCCTCCCGCTTCTTAAAAAAAAACATAATACTGTTCTAGAAACGATTTTCCTAGACACTCCCTGCCCCCCGAATTATGTGGGCAAATGAATTCATGTCAATCCCGTTACTCTCTACTAGATAATTACTTCCTCAGCCTTCTTTGCAGCCAAAGTCCCAAATATCCAGTTCTGACCATGAGGATAAGGGAGATTTATGGAAATATTTTTTTTCCCTAATGAAAAAAAGACACCTTTCTCCGTTCCACCTTTTCCTCCCAGTAATGCCTTTATATAAAGAAATGCACTTGACATTGCAACAACCACCTTACGACCATGAAATGAGAACTTAGAAGATGGGGAAGCAAACAGGTAGAGAAAGGCAGGGGGAAGGAGCCTGGTCCCTGCCTCATGGAGCTGACCCACTGACCCTAGAATCACTTGTCCTCAAGCTCCATGACTGTGGGAAACAATTTAAAGTTTAGAATGATCAAGTCACAAATGGTCCAGTATTTAATTATAGCAGAAAGCTTCCTCTATCTTTAAAGATTATAATAATAGGTTTATTTACATTATACAGTTTATATTTGTATTGGTTGGATTTGTTTATAAATATAAATTACTTTATAACAAAAAACAATTATATTTTTTAAATGGACTCAAAGTACCTCTACAAATATGTTGATTTAAACTTTACTCATATATTGCTTGAAATATTCTGTTTACATTTTCTTTATATATGAAAAATGATAAATAATTTTGATTGTTTTATCTTAATAGATATTGAATCTTAATCAACTTGCTAATCCACAAATATCTATTTTTTTTAGACAATTTATTGTCAAGTTAGCAAACATACATTGTGTAGAGTCTGGTTTTGGAGGTAGATTCCCATAACTCATCACTTATATACAACATCCAGTGCTCATCCCAACAAGTGCCCTCCTCCATGCCTATCACTCATTTTCCTTTTCCTCTGTCAACCCCCCATCAACCCTCAGTTTGTTCTTTGTATTTAAGAATCTATTATGGTTTGCTTCCTTCGCTCTTTGAAACTATTTTTTCCCTTTCCCTTCCCATACGGTCTTCTATTAAGTTTCTCAAGTTCCACATATGAGTGAAAACATATAATATCCGTCTTCCTTTGACTGACTTATTTCACTTAGCATAATACTCTCCATTTCCATCCACATTGTTGCAAATGGCAGGATTTCATTCTTTCTCATTGCCAAGTATATTCTATTGTATATATAAACCACGTCTTCTTTATCCATTCATCAGTTGATGGACATCGGGGTCTTTCAATGATTTGGCTATTGTTGAAAGCACTACTATACACGTTGGGGTACATGTGCCCCTATGCACCAGTGCTTCTGTATCCTTTGAATAAATTCCAAGTAGCGAAATTGCTGGGATCAATTTACTTGATATTTTAATGCTTAGGTTTTGAAATAAAACTCATTTTACAGAGAGTATGCTATTTAATATCTGATAAGAAAATACATATTTCCCCCCCCAAAAAAAAAGAAAAAGAAAGAAAGGAAGAAAAGGCAAGATTCAAGACATGAAAGAAAAGGAAAAAATTAGGAAATCCAAATCAATGATTTCAAAGCAGTAAGAAAATGTGCGGACTGTAGTCTTCCTAGGACAGGGCATCACCTCATAAAAGTATGATAAAATTGTGGTATCTCAGAGTATTAAGGGGAGATGGGAAACAGAGTATAGGCAAGAAAAGGGAGCAAAGAACATCTATACCTGGTTATAAGTACCTGATTTAAGCTAGGAGAAAGCAAACTAGCTAAAACCTGACTCAAATATTGGAAAAACAAGAGCAAAAAAATAGATTTGATTGTGTGTCAGGATAAAAAAGAGGAAATAGACAGGTATTGAGAAATAAAAATGGAATGGCCAGAGGTGAGACAGTGCACATCTAAGTTTAAGTTAAAACAGGAACAAATTACACAAATCTGGCCCGTCTAATACTTTATTCCATATTTGTGCATCTTATTTCACTTCAAGAAACTGCGATAAAGTTTTTAGAAAATTTTGTTTTTAAATTACTTCTACATATACATAGTTCATAATTCAAAATACGCAAAAGGGTATAAAGTAAAAGATAAGTCCTCCTCCTTGACTGTTTTATACCAGCTAGATCCTTCCCCCACAGAGCAATTGTCACAGGTTCTTGCATATCTTAGGGACATTTTCTTAAAGGAACGATTTTTTAAAATGAGAAATTTTTTAAATTGGATTTGGGAGTGAGACTTAAATGAATTAAAAATCATTTGTTGTTCACAGCTTGAGGATTTAGTATTAAGATGACAATATTCCTCAAAGTGATTATGAATTCAGTGCAATCCCTGTCAAAATCTCAGCTGCTTCTTTTCTTTCTTTGTGCAAAAATTGACAAGCTGCTCCTAATATTCATATGGAATTGCAAAGGACACGGAATAGCCAAACTAATCTTGAAATGATTAATAAAGTTGGAAACTTTCTTCTTACCAATTTCAAAACTTATTACAAAACTATTGGAATCAAGACTGTGGTATTAGCCTGAGGATAGACATACATATCAATAAAATAGAATTGAGAGATCAGATATAACCCCCTACATTTATGTTCAATCAATTTTCTACAAGGATGTCAAGACAATTCAAATAGACATGAGGGATGTTTTGGAGTAATAAGAATATTCTAAAATCGTGGAGATGGCTGCAAGCTCTATAACTTTACTAAAAGTCACTGATTCTACATGGGAAATAGTCCAATATTTTGATATGCAAATTGTATTCCAATAAAAGTTTTTAAAAATTGTCTTGAATTCATCTGTTCATGTTTGTCATTAAGTTATATTTTAATCTTATGTTTAAATTTTAATTTAAACAGTGTCTCAATGATGTTGTTTACATTCACCTATAATAACAAGAATCTATTTTTTAGAGCAATAAAGAGAGAAAAGATTATCAGACATGTTATTAAAACCATTTAGATGAAATTTCTTCTGACTAAAGTCTAGTTATTTTTAGTACAAAACTAAAACAACTGTGAGCATCCACTAATAAGTACCAAAATTGCATGGGTAAACTTCCTTGTAGTTAGGTAGGGAACCCAAAGATACACAGCGATAAAAAATTAAATAAAGACAAAATCCTGACTTAAATGTTTCATTGGGTGATGTTAGAGGAGCAAGGCATTCATCCTATTTTTACTGAAGCCTTGGAAAAGCAAGCCACTTTCAAGTAGATTTTATACAAATTCAATGTCTATGAAAAAGAAATCCAGGATATGAAGTTGTTATCAACTGAGATCAGTAACAAACAAGCAAAGAAAGATATTTTGTGCCACCATTTGAACATATGCCTAAAAGCTTAAATTGTCAAACTGGAAGCAATTTTAAAATAATAGCTTAACATTAGGGTAAAATTGTACAATTTAGGATATATATCATGTGCTTTAATCTTATAGAACTTAGTAACTTACCCTTTCCTCAGTTTAAACTGGCTCAAATCTTTTATAAGATATAAAGTTAAGTTTTCAATCAATAAGTAATAATGAAAGTCCTATAATATGCCAGGAATTGCAGATAGTTATGGACAAGGCATATATGTTCTCTGACCTCCTAGAGCTAATATGCTAATATGAAAAAAAACTTTACTCAGATAATCATATAAATAATCATCTAATTAGTATAATTATGAGTCATTATGCTTAGCAGTATATCTATTTTATTCATTCATTTAATCATCACATATTTATTGAACACCTACTATGTTCAGGGTACTGTTAACAGTACATCTTGATAAAACTCCTGGAATATTTAACCCTTGGTTATAGCCTAGAAATACTCTCATCCCAAAATGTCAAATTAATGTTCTCATTTTTGGAGATCCTGGAGAGAGGTAAACCTTGGGGGGGGGCGGGCGGAAATGGGAATTCTATAGGTGAGCTAATAGACTTCAGTGAGAAATAGCATCACCCTTTCACTGAATTGGACTGCTTCTAGCCTCAAGATGTACACATTTTCAGCTGTATATTTAATAGAGAGCATCCATGGAGATAAGTCAGGAAGTCTACTGGAAGATCACCCTGAAGCTAGTCCAGGAAGCAGCACTTAAGTTACAAGAAAGATGTCCTGTCAGTGTCAGAGATTTCATGAGAACGGTTCCATCAATAGGTTCTGAGAGTCACCACACTGGGTTACTTGCCCTTGTGAATATATAATATAAATCTTGTTAAAAGTTATAGTCATAGTTTTACTACCCTCTGAAGAGATCTTAACAGAGAGTCCTATGCTTTGGTCAGAAAGCTAATGGGAAGACAGTGACCACTCCTCATCCTTCTCCCCTTCTTATTCCCCACGTACATTTCAAGGCAAGGGTGGTGCTAGTAGTGGTAGCCAAGGGGCTCAGTGAGCTATACTAGGGAAAGTATAGATACAGGCAAAATCAGTGAGAAGACACCATTTACAGGACCCCTCCGAGAGATGTTATATCATACAGGAAATCTCAGTAGGAAATTGAGGATCCAGCTCTCAAAAGGATGGAGAAGTGATGGCAAGCCTGTCATGCCTCAACTATGTCTGAGACTGAAAAGAGAAGTACAAGAGTGGCATCATTTGGTTTGCAGGTCCGGCTATCATTTGCTAAATTAGAGACATTTGATTCTGTTAAGAACTATACTGCTATTGACAGAAAAAGTCTTAGATTTAAAACAAATAAAATAAAACAGACTGTGATGTTCCTTATGTAATTCAATCATCAGTAATAGCAAATAACAGCTTGCTTCCAAATTGAAATGCGAAGCATGTATGTTGGTGAACACCTGTTATAGAAGCAACATGAATCTACTTGACCTAATTCCATTCTGTATGTCAGCCTGAAATGCAATAGAAAGCCCAGAGTTAAGATAAACAGAAAGCTCAAAGCTCACTATGTGGTCTTCCCCTGTCACTTGGGAATAAATGGCACAGTAGTCAGTCTTTTAAGTTTTAGCTATTTTCTTCCTTCTAGCCAGAAGGAGGGGGAACAGGATAATGAAAAAGAGATCAGATAGTAAAAATAAGAAACAAAAGGAATCATCAAGAAAGAATAACATTACCCCCAAAAGAAAAAAAAATGATATAGTTAAGATTTAACATAGCTGTTGTATTAATAAACAGAAATAAGAGAAATGAACATACTAAATACAAAAACCTTTTAGAACTGGATCAAAAAAGAAAGCACATATTATCAACAAGCAAAAAAAAAAAAAAACGTAAAGCAAAATGACTTGAAAATGTTGAAATGAAAAGAATAAACAAAGCTTTACTTATCAAGGAAAAACCAAAGGAAAGATAAGGAGTGGGGGGTAGGGAAGGGAAGAAATAGAATAAAGAGGAATTTTGTAATGATACAATCTGCTGTCAGTAAATAAATCAATAGGTAGACAAGTAAATATCAGATTTGTAGGTAGGTAGGCAGATAGACATATGATAGATAGATCAAATAAAATCAATAGGGATAAGGAAAAAATGAATTACAAACAAAACAAATTAATCTAATCTTTCTATTTTTTTTAATTTTTATTGAAGTATTATTAACATACTGTGTTAAATTATTTTTCGGTTATACAAGTTAAGTGTACTCTTAAAAAACCGAATTGCCATGTGATCCAGTAATTCCACTACTGGATATTTACCCAAAGAAAATGAAAAAGCTAACTTAAAAAGATATGTGCACCTCTATGGTTACTGCGCATTATTTACAAACTAACTGTATTTTAAATGAATAGCATAACTGCGCTAAAAGGTTGGGGGTGGGAAAAATTCATCTAAACAGTTTTTGAACAGAATGTTTTGATTCTTTGTCTTCAGGTGAAAGTAAAAAGAATAACTGAATTCTAGTTGGTAGATTTATCACTTGCAAGACTCTGGATTAGCAATTACTGAATTTGTTTGTTTGGGAAGGAGTTTAGCAGCTTGCCTGAGATCAGTTTCTCTCTCATTACCAGGAAATAAAGAAGGAACATAACACAGCCAAATTTCCTTGTAAATACATTGCTAATAGATGTATGGTTTATCTATGGAATCTACAGAATGATTTTATCAGGATGGTCTCAGTTTATGTTCACGGTAAACAAAGCTAGAATCTATGAATTTATAAGGCAATACTCTCTGGAAAATTTCCTGCAATCTATGTAAATATCTGAGTATAAAATGGAGATGTGTCATAACCTAACATACTCCTAGTTGTTTAAGTTAGAAGCCTAGTCAGTGCTCATCCTTTTTTTTTTTTTTAAGTATTTATTTTGAGAGAGAGAGTGCATGTGCATGTGTGCAAGAGGGGCACAGAGAGAGAGAATCCCAAGCAGGCTCCATGCTGTCAGTGCAGAGACCCACAGGAGGCTCAAACTCAGAACAATGAGATTATGACTTAAGCAAAAATCAAGAGCCGATGCTTAACCAACTGAACTATCCATGCACTTCATCCTATTCAATTATACTTCTTTTTTCTAGAAATGAATTTTAAATTGATATACATAAAAAGAAAAATTCAGAGAATCTTCAATGTTATTCAAGCATTTAATTATAAATAGATTTCCTGGCCATGACCTGAGCATAGTTTTGCTGTTTTAAATTTAGTAATGTTAATATTGTATCTATTCACCTTATAGCAGATTTATTAAGTACTATAGCTTTGACCCATAATTATAAAACTTTAATTTTGTCCAATATGGGAATTCCCAATACACAGGTATCTTAGAGAAGAATTAGAGCCTTGATTCTCCAACTTGTCACACATTTGAATCACCTGAAGCATTTTGGGAGCATAACCAAGTACTCAAAAGACTTATTTCTGCATTAAAAAATTACTCCGACACTTAGTGGCTTAAAACAACAACTCATATAATTTTATGGGTACAGAATTCATTCAAGGATTAGCTGAGGGATTCTTCTGATACTCTTGGTTGGGCTGGGCTGAAGGGCTAAAGACAGCTCCTCTGATACAGACATCGCAAATTCTGAATTCTAAGTCCCCCTCTTCCCCAATACGCTTAAACTGACTAAGCCACCCAGGCATCCCAAAAGCTTCCTAATTCTAATGTTCTGCTAAGGTTGAGAATTCCCAATAGAAGTCATTCCTTCTATTTGTTAATTCTTTTAAAATGAACTTCTAAAATATTCTACTTATTTTTCCAAAATAAACGCCCCGAAAAAATGAACATTAACATGTGGAATGTTCAACTTACTGACGTTAACACACATACACACACACACACACACACACACACACACACACACACTGTTAAAATATCCTCAGGAAACAGATTTAAGATGATTTTTCAACATTTATGAAGGATTTGTGTTGATTTATGCCTTTTCTGCTTCCTGGTGTCTTTTATAAATGGTTTCATTCATTAGCAATTTTCTAATTAGTTAAAATGTTTACAGAAATATTAATCTAATCTGTCACTGTCCTTTTTTGAAGAACATGATTAAACAATTCCTTGTTGCCAAATTCCACAACCTTCAAGTTGATACCACATACCTTTCCAATTCTATCCCTCTCACTACTCATCAAGCATTTCTCACTAGAGCCACAATGCACTCTATTATCTCTTTGCAAGGTTCAGATGCCTCTGTTTATTCATTTACCCAGACCTGAATATCCTCTGTATTCAAGACCTATGATGGCTACATCAATATCCAGCATCTTCTCGTTCATGCTTCAAAAGCCAATTCCAATGCTGTTTCCTTTGTGAAGATTTTCCAACTCCCACCCCCTGCACAAACTACCAGAAAGAATTGCTACTTTCTTTGTGCTTCTACAATTAAGTGGAAACTATTATTCTGTTATAATACTTGTCTCATCATATTTCAATAATCTCACATATCTTTCTTTTTTCCTATTGAAAACTCCAAAAGAAAGCAATATGGCCATTAATTTTGGTATGTGCATTATTTACCAGAGTGCCAGATATATAACTGGTGTCTAATCAATGTTCTGCTGCCCAGAACTTCTAAAAATACGTCAAAATGTTAAATACTACTTCAGTATAAGTAAGTAGCCAATGATAAAATTTAGTTGGTAGTTACAGTGATAAGAACTTGACTTTGGATGTTTTAAGTACCTTTGCCAATGAGTATCTTACTATCTGTTTACCTCACTCTAGTCTTCTGTGTTGCCCCAAATGAGAATCCAAAATAGCTATAGGATTCCATGTAATTCTTTAAACAAATGTAAACATTATACGGTATTGCCAGATCCTTTACTCACATTCCAACAGGGTTGAGAAACAATTATCACTATTCCTTGCCCCACACACTTTAATAAGCTTCAGGCATAAGACCATATGACTGGCCCAAGGAGGCAGCCAGATGATCAACTCTTGCCTGATTCTTCTTGGATTCCTTAAGTACCTAGTGATTCTCCCTCCTGCCAGGCCAGAAAAATGAGTTGGAGACAAACCCTGCCCTATCCTCCAGCCATTTACCAGAGAGCAGAGCCGATTTTCTAATTCTTGTCATGTAGCTGCACTCTACCTATAATCTCATTTCTCTAGCTTTTAAGTAGAATTGCTCAAATGGCTTGGCACTAATTGATACAGACAATTTACACGATGTACTTCCCAAAGTCGTGACACTCTCCCAGTCCTCATGCACCTGTAACTCTTCCTCCCCTCCTTACACAATCAACCCCTCTTGGAACTCAGAGATGGCAGGCCCAATCCCTCCTCTCCAGTCCTATTCTCTGACTCCTACTCCTGTTTTCCAGTCGGTGAGCCCACTAGTTTCTTGGTCATCTTTTGTATCTGGGCCTTGTCTTATACCCAACAGCATGTTTTAGAGAAGGCTAAGACACAAACCAATAGCTAGTCAGATTTAGGATACAAAGCAAAATACTTATTCATTCATCAAGGCATTGCTGATTATTGGTCCTTAGAAAAGTATGCCACAGGAAAATGAAAACTGTAACAAACTGGAGGAGAATCCTGACACAAACAGAAAGAGAAGAAAACCATTCTGTTCCAGTCACTATGATTCCTCTTTGGCTATCTATTTTGCTGGCAAGATCTTCCTACTATCCCCTCTCTACCACTGGCTGGCTCCTAATTAGTTAAGAGGCATCCTACCCTACCCCAGATTCCCAGACTATTAGACCCTCCTTCCCTCATCTCACAAAACTGTCTTAGATGACCTTCACCAGGACCTTCATAATATCCTATAACTGTCTCTATCATTGTGTTGCAAAACGGTGTTGTCACTTTTTGTGTGTACTCTACCACTACACACACACTTGACAGGGCAAAAAGTCTAATGTTGTGTTGTCACTGCAATAGTAGAAATACAAAAATATAATTGTCCTCATCAAATATTTCCTGAGCAAATGAAAATATTAATGAATTCATGTACTATATCCATTATTCGATTATTTTCATTTAACTTCTTTGAAAAAGTTTTTAATTTAAAATTTCAGATATGGAATTTGAAGAACTTAGTTCTGCCCCTCAAACAAGTTCAGCAGAACCATTCCAAAACCTCTTTTTTATCATTTATATAACAAAAAGAGTAAAATTGACTTTAAAATTAAGATTAACATGTTTTAAACTTTTTTGTGTAGTATTTACAGGTCTTTTAAAGATTCAAGTGTATATGAAGAAAATAAAAAATAAACTATTATAAATAGATCAAAATAAAAACTTCTAAAAAAAAGGAAAAAATCAATAAAAATAATATACAACCTACTGGGGCACCTGGATGGCTCAGTCAGTTGAGCATACGACTTTGGCTCAGGTCATGATCTCACGGTTCCTGGGTTCAAGCCTGGCATTAGTCTCTGTGCTGACAGCTCAGAGCCTGGAGACTCAGATTCTATGTCTTCCTCTCTCTCTCTCTGCCCCTCCCCATTCACTCTCTGTCTCTTTCTCTCTCTCTCTCAAAACTAAATAAACATTTAAAAAATTTAAGACAACCTACTGAATAGGAGAAGACATTTGCAAATGACATATCTGATAGTTAGTATCCAAAATATATAAGAACTTATTCAATCAACACCAAAACCTCCCAAATAATCCAATTTAAAAATAGGTAGAATGAACACAAGGGAAGCAAAAATAATATAAAAACAGGGAGGGGGACAAAACATAGGAGAATTTTAAATATAGGGAACAAACGGAGGGTTACTGGAGGAGTTGTGGGTGGGGAGATGGGCTCAATAAGCAAGGGGCATTAAGGAGGACACTTGTTGGGATGAGCACAGGGTGTTATGGGTAGATGAACCACTGTATTCTACTCCTGAAATCATTATTGCACTATATGATAATTAACTTGGATGTAAATTTTAAAAAATAGGTAGAAAACATCAACAGACATTTATCCAAAGAAAACATACAAATGACCAATGCTCAACATCACTCATCATTAAGAAAATGCAAATCAAAACCACAGGGAGATATCACCTCACACCTGTCAGAATGGCTAAAATCAAAACACAAGAAATGTGTTGACAAGGATGTAGAAGAAAGGAAACCCTCACGACTATTGGTGGGAATGCAAACTGCTGCAGCCATTGTGGAGAACAGTATCCAAGTTCCTTAAAAAATTAAAAATAGAATTACCATATGATCCAGTAATTGCACTACTCATTATTTACCCAAAGAATATGAAAACACAAATTTGAAAAGATATGCATATTTATGTTTATTGCAGCATAATTTACAATAGCCAAACTATGGAAGCAGCCCACATATCCATCAGTAGATAAATGGATAAAGATGTGGTATACATATATATATATATGCGTGTGTGTGTGTGTGTGTGTGTGTATACACAATGGAATATTACTCAGCCACAAGAAAGAATGAAATTTTGTCATTTATAACAACATGGATAGAGCTAGAGGGTTTAATGCTAAGTGAAATAGGTCAATCAGAAAAAAACAAATACCGCGTGCATTTCGCTCATATGTGGAATTTAAGAAACAAAACAAGTAAAGGAAAAAAGAGACAAACCAAAAAAAAAAAAAAAAAGACTCTTAACTATAATGAACAAACTAATGGTTAGCTTAAGGGAGGTGAGTGGGAGAATGGGTGAAATAAGCAAGGGTACTAAGAGTATTATCATGATAAGCAGTAAGTAATGTATAGAATTATATGTAAATCACTATATTTTACACCTGAAACTAATATAACATTGTATGTAAACTACATTTGATTTTAAAAAAAGGACTCATCCTTACAGGTCTTAAGTCCTATATGAATTATTTGATGCCTATCTGAATGTTAATTATAAGAAGTCAGAGTCACAGGAGTATAACACTTGATTCTTGTCACAGTTTTTGAAAGTAAATTCCTCTAGCCAGGTCAGAAACCCAATTTTAAAATGTCACGGTTTCCACATCTAAGCCACAGAAATATTGTTTCTAATAATTATAATAGCTAATATTGATTAAGTGCTTATTAAGAAGTAGCACTCTTCTATGTGATTTCCATGTATGAACATATTTAATCTTCATATTGGGCATAGGTGAAAGGCAGTATTATTATTTTTATTTTATATGTGAGGGGGGAAAATGGAACATTGAATAAAATAATTCCCCATAGACACACAACTAGAAAATGGCAGAGCTAAGAAATAAATCCAGGATATCTGGCTCCAGATGAGTAGTGATCTTAACTATGTTACTTCAGACAATGTTTCCTAATCAAGGAGCTTTCTACCTACCAGTAAATTAATGAGATTAATTTCCTAAACAAAGAATAACAATAATGTACTGAGTATTTACTATATGACTGGCAGTGTGCTAAGTGTTTCCTTTAAAATATCTCTTTTAATGTTATAACAACCCATTGAGGAATTTATTTTTATCTCAGTTTTATAGATGAGAACTCTAAGAATACTTACATACAATTAATCCCACTGATGACACTTACAACTTCAGGCTCTTTTCTATACAAGTCTAGGTCAGTACCACCAGTTTCACAGGAACATAAAGTAAGTCACCTTCCTCCAACCAGGATGGCCAGTGACATCTAATGGCCAGTGACAATGGTCCCTAGACTCCCAAACTCAGTTTCCTTTTCTTGCAAATTAAACCTGGAACCTACTGACTCTAACTCACACCTCCCTCCTATCTGTCCTCTCCTCTCTCCCTGTTGTCCTAGGCCCCACCTAAATCCATCTGAACCACTAATATATATTAGTGAACAAAAAAGATACTGTTCCTCCCTCATAGGACTTGTAAATTAGCAAAGAACCAAAAAATACAAATGTAATAAGTTATGCAAAGAAATGTAGTATCCTAGGAACAAACCAAACTCATTTTGAAGTGGAAATACCTTCTTTTGGTATGTAAAGTGAAGTCTGAGAGACAAAAGGCAACTTACTAGACATAGAGAGGAAGAAGATAAGGTTTGACTCTAGTAAAAAACAAAACATCAACATCTTAATATGATAGCTTACTTCTCAGTCACACAGCAATCTAAACATAAGCAATCAAAGTCTGATCTGTTGGTTTAATGGGACTAAGAACTCAGGCTTCTTCTCTCTTGCTGTTCTGCCTTATTCAACAAGCAGCTTCCATCTCATTGTCTAAGACGACTATTCCAGCTCACAAGTCTAGTTTCCAGCCAGAGACAAAGAAAGGAAAAGTGGAGGACAAGCTCCTCACCCCTTGTGAGCATCACCTATAAACTGCACACATCACTTCCACTCACACCCTAAGTTGTCTAGTTATAAGACCATGACCAGCTACAAGGAATTCTGGGAAATAAAGTATTTAGCTGGGTAGCTATGCTTTACACTTTATACTAAATAGAACTCGAGTGTTCTATTAATAAAGGAAGGGACAATCAATGGAATATGGAAGTCCTTGACAAAAGAATGTACTGAATCCTTACTGAATGTAATGAAAAGTACTGAATTTCTTACTGAACTAAGAAAAGTCCAAAAAGAGATAAATCATACGTGTGATGAGACTAGAACTACTAGAGACAGACAGTGAAATAAACGCCTCATGGAAGTGATCCCAGTTCTCAATTTCTAAATTCCAGGTTCTCTGGCTTGAAATTTCAATTATTTTCCAGAACTGAAGTCTACCTCTGAATCCTTGTCCCAAGCAGTTATCTTCATCAAAAATGTCTTGCCCAACACCATTCTGTCAACTAAGCTTCATTTTATCAATAAGTCATCAGTTATAATCCAGTTGTTCATCCCTGGTCATTACTCCATTTACCTGGCCCTCCAAAGCTGCCTAAATCCACCTTATAGAGCAAGTTTTCCAAGAAACTATGATCTGGGGAAACCCCAAAGGTTATTATCTACATATTACTTCATGTGAGTTACTTTGGTTCAGCTATCTATAATTCAGGACAACAGTTATAGAGTTGCAGATAATTTTGTTACCCACCACACTTTAACATCTCATTATGTGAGATCCAGAATCTCAATAAAGCTGTTTAAAAAAAGACACTATAGCGTATTCTATCTCCCGGCTCCTGCCTCTCTCCTAAAGACATATTCTAGTTACTTCTAAATTTGTACAGCTAAAACTGGGTGACTCTAAGGAAAGAGAATAATTACCAAAGACCCATCACACAATCCAGACTGAAAGAATCAGAAATGACATTCAGGTTTGACTTAATATTTTAAAGAAAATTATCCATAATTCCTCAGCAGAGAAATAATCAGTAGTAAGTTTTTGAGCTCTTTACTAAGCATACCTTTTTTTCAACATAAGTAAAATTATACCTAAGATAGGTTTTTGTATGTAGATATTTAGAAGCATTTTTAAAAGATTTTTTAAAATCTTCTGGATGCCTGAGATCAGTTAAACGGCCGACTTTGGCTCAGGTAATGATCTAGCAGCCCACAAGCTTGAACCTTGCCTTAGACTCTGTGCTGACAGCTCAGGGCCTGGATCCTGTTTTGAATTCTTTATCTCCTTTATCTCTGGAGAAAGCTCTCTGCCCCTCCCCCACTCGTACTCTGTCCCTCTCTCTCAAAAAAGTTAAACTTTAAAAAAAATTTTTAATAAAGGATTTTTTAAATGTCTTTGAAGCCTACATAAATTAATGTCTTTTTTATACCATAATTTAGGAATCTGTTTCCTGATTATTAGATATTGGTGTAGTTTTGATGATTTTATTGAAACTCATACTCTAATAATTATCTTTGGATATAAATTTTCATAAATATCTCTGTTTTCTTCTCTGGAATTATTCTCTAAATATATGATAAATTTCATTTTTAAGGCTTTTATAAGTTTAAACCCATATGAGCTATATGTAATTTCTCACTATGACTTCACTCTTTTTAAAATAGTTGCTTGGCTCAGCCATTATCTCATAGAAAGTAAACCATTGGCTTGGACTGGGCTTTTAGGTTTGTTTTTCTTTTTTCAATCCAGACATCCCCCCAAGGAAATCACAAACCAAAGAACACTTTTATTTGAAAACAACATATTCTATTAATTTGAACCATTTTAGGATGTAGGAATTTGTACTATATTACAATAGTGTTTCAACTGTGTAATTCATTTAGTGTGTAAAGACAGCCTCAGAACAGTGCCTGTCTTTAAAATGGTCTATCCTAGTGGCATGGTTAGTGAAAGCTGATGTTTTATTGTGATTCCTACTGGGCATGATTTTACAGTAACAAAATCAAGGAATAAAAATCACAGAGAAATCTACTTTTCTATCCTCATAACTCATAAGAATTATACATATTATAAAAAATGAATGCCTAAATACATTTAGGAAAGTAATCACATAAGTGATTATTAACTCAAAAAGAAAGAAAACTATCAATAAAGGGGAGTCTCTCTTATTTTTTTAAGCTGTGTTATTTTATGATAACAACCTCAAAATTCCAGTTTTATCTTTAGTGACGTGAAAAGAACAGCTAGACTGAGATAGAGTTCCTTAAAAGCAAAGCCTGAAAAAGAGATTCTTATAAAAATAACTTATAGATGGAGGTCAGGAGAGGGGACTAAGGGAAGCAGAGTAGGACAGAGAGGAAAGCTAAGCTAGGAGATGAGCTTCAGCCTGATCCCGGAGGGATCTCAGGAGCATGCATTTCATGATAGAGCTTCTATGACAGAGAGCCAATCTTGTATTCCTCTAACACAGTCTCTGCTAGGCAGCAGCTGTGAGCCCTACAGCTCTCACCACGTGGGTAGTAGCCACAAAAATGATATCTACTACAGCACCCCCACTGCCGCTACCACTCAGCAAGCTGTACTCACTCTTTCTAGTATGTCCTCCCTACCTAAATTCCAAAGCTACCTGCTAAGTGAAGTTTTTTCCCAGCCTCCCACCCAGACACCTAAACCATTGCTCCTTTGTGCATATGTTCTCACTGTTCTCTTTCTTCTATTGTAGTTATTTATCACAACATATTGTAACAATTGGTTTACATGTCTTTTTCTTTCCTCTTGGGAACTCCTCAAAGAAACCATCTGTGACATTAATTTCTCTATGCCCTGATGCATTGCAGAGTGCCTAATACATAAATGGTGTTCAACAAATGTTGATAATCCAAAGATTCTAAAAATATAAACAAAGATTAAATTATAAGCCTGCATAATGGGTATCCAATAATCAAATTTAGGCCACAGTCAATATACCAGAACTTGCCTTTGGATTCCTTAAGTATCTCGGTGTCAGTAGCAGTCAAACTTTAATCTCAGTTTAATGAGAGAAAAATAACTAAAAATAACTCTTAGTTATTTTTCTATCATTAGACTGAGAACTCATTGGTAGGATATTCAACTATCTCCTTGAACAAATGAACCAGCTATGCTATCTATCTAAGATCTCTCAGAGACAAACCAGCAAGTATTGAAAATAATTACTACTATTTGATGCCTAGTGGCTCAATTCCCTGTCCTCTTCATCTAAAAATTTCATAAGAAAGTCAAGATGCCCACTTACTATATATGTTACTACACAGAAGTTAGCCATCGCTGCAAAATAAACCATCTCAAAACTCAGTAGCTTAAAACAAAAATGATTCATTCTCATTATCGGGTATTGAACTGCAGCTCCGCTGATTCAGATATGCTTTGGCTGGAGCTTTTGCTCCAAGCTGCTAGTCTAGCTTGTTTCAGCTCCTCATTGTGGGCTGGGCTCAGTGCTTCTCCGCCTGTGTCCCTCCTCATTTACCTTGTAGATTCTAAGGAAATAAAGCTTACGAGTGTGATGAGATCTGCAAAATAGTACAGTGTCCTAGGGGGAAATGCTTTGCTAGTTTGAATAATCAGAGAATCTTTCCTAAGGAAGGAGTTGGCATTTACATTGAGAACTGAGAAAAGAGTAGCCCTTAGCAAGTCTAACAGGCAAGAGCTATCTGATACGGGGCTATAAGGCTTATTTGCTTAAACAAAGGCCAAAATAAAATACTTGCTTAATTAAAATTAAAATTCATGTCTCAGTCATGTAAAAGTTTGAGTAAAACTGCTCAAGGCAATTATGAAGGCTACAAGTGCCAGGAATCCAGGCTTCCTCCATCATCCTCAACATGCAGCTTCCAGTCCCGAAGCAGAGATGGCTGTTTCAGTTGTGTCCACATTTCCACAAGCAGCCCCCCAAAGTGGTAAAAGCTGTGAATCAGAGCTGATACCATATGTGCAGGGGATCCTCTGTCATTGTTTCATGCTGTTCAATATTAACTTTCTGCTTCAACTACACAGACTTCATGCAGAACCTGCTGTGTACTTCTTCTTCTTCCAATATTTCATTTATTATTTATGTCATAATGTGAAAAGGGGTATATTCAGGAAGTACAGCTCTCTTGGAATATAAACATATTTCCAAATTCTAGGTTTTATCTATCATTTAAAAGTCTTGGGGGCTTCAAATTGCTGCTTACACCATGTATATATATCTAGCCCAACTGATGGTAGTAGATAGACTTTAAATAACACTCCTAGGCAATCTCAATGCCATTATATTGGTTTACTGCCTTCACTGCATTCATCACTATTTGAAATTACTTTTTATCCATTTGTTTATCCATTTGTCATGAGAATTCTAGTAAGCACCATGAAGCATAAATTTTTCTTACCTTGTTTATCACTGTGTCAAACACCCCAGAATGTGCATTTAACAATTACATTGTTCAATGAATGGATGATAAATGAATAAATGGTATCCAGGGGCTTATCCATATGGAGTACAACTGCTCAGAAAAAGGGGCTCCAAAAGTATCTAATTTGTATATTTGAATTATACAAAGTAGATTCTCCAAAATTCAGAGCAACTGACTCAAAATTATAAAGAGAAGAAATAAATCAATTACCCACTATATTTCATATTCAGTTACTTAAAATCAAGGCTGATTAAAGAAAGTTTCATTCCACCCTTGTATCTCTGTCCTAAATAAATGTACTTGACAAACTCTCAGCTATAAAATTAATAAGTCATGGGGTTAGAATGCACAGCATAGGGACTATAGCTAATATTGTTATTGTATTTTTGAAAGTTGCTAAGAGAGTAAATCTTGAAAGTTTTCATAAAAAGAGAAAAATATGTAACTGTGTATACTGATTGATGTTAACTAGACTTATTGTGTTGATCATTTCACAATATGTACAAATGAGATATCATCAGATTATATACCTAATGTAAATATAATGGTATATGTGATTATATCTAAATTTCTAAAATAATAAATGTACTTGCACCTTACTAACTCAGAACTTGAATTGGGTGACTCAGAGGAAGCAAGAAATAATTACCAAAAAAATCAGAACTAAACTAAATCAAACTAACCACCTCTTCAGGGTAATCCATGATGGAAACTCAGCAATAACACTCAGGTTTGGGGAGGAAATAACAGAAACATGAACATTCTTAACTTTGCTGCTTCAAATCTCAAAACATTTATAAGTTCTAAAACCCAAATAAAATTTAGCTTCCTTCCCTCATGTGACAACACTCTCACATGACTGTCTCTTTTTTTAAATATATTTTCATTATTGTTAAAAAGTATTCCATCACTTTCTTTATAAATTCCCAAAATAGTTCAATTTGAGATTATTAAAGAAGCACTGGCTCACATTAGAAAATTTTAAAAAAGCAAACTGTATAAAAGAAAATTAACATAATCCATAACCACTCAAAAGAGCTAGCTGCTATTAACCTTTACCCACATATACCTCTAGCTCTTTTACATAATTTGAATCATACATTATACAGAATTTTATTGTGATTTTGTTGTGTGTTTTTTTGAGAGAGACACAGAGAGAGAGAGAGAGAGACAGAGAGAGAGAGAGAGAGAAACAGGGCCAGCAGGGGAGGGTCAGAGAGAGAGGGAAACAGAATCCGAAGACAGGCTCCAGGCTCTGCAGCACAGAGCCTGACACAGGGCTCAAACCCACAAACTGAGATCTTGACCTGAGCCCAAGTATGGCACTTAACCAACTGAGCCACCCAGGTGACCCTGGAATTTTATAAGATTTTTCCCATGTCTATGAATTATTCTGATGATTTCAAAGATGACCCCATCACTGTGGTTTAATTTACTAAATCACTATACCACTTCCTGGTTGTTTAACAATGATGTTGTTTGATGATTTTACATATGCAATAATCACACTTGGACATAAATTTTGCCCATATTCCTATAATTTCCCTCATGGAAGATAAAATATTAGGTTAAAGATAATAATGTCAATTGATAAATATCTTTGATATTTTATAAATCTGTCATCTGTGCCAATACAATGTTATTAGTATTTCACAGGAAGCCCATTAGCATATTATTTTTCTTGAACTGCTTTTCAATCTGATTATTCAAAATATAATTTCATTGTTTTAACTTGTGCTTCTTACATTCATATAAAAATTGGGCTTTTTGTATGTGTTTAAAATATTCATAAGGCACTTTTTCTATAAGTGGTACACATAAAGCCTATTCTTGAGTTAGATTTTAGAAGTTCTTCATATTGTTTTGGTAAAACTTTTTATTTTAAAATAAAATATACATACAATAAAGAACCTAAAAATAATAAACGTAGAGCTTAACAAGTTATCACAGGAAAAATACTCATGTTACCATGACCCAAGTCAAGAAATAAAATTTTGATATTAATTAGCTTGATAATTGTAATTATCTCACAATGTATACGTATATCAAAACATTACACTATATACCTTAGATAGATATAATTTATATTTGCTGTTGATATCTCAATAAAGCTAAAGGGTGAGGAAAAATATAACTTTGTGAGTTATGCAAAAGCTCCTACATATTCTCTATCCCAATCATAACCCTGTTCTCCCAAAAATCAACCAATATTCCACATGTGCCCAGGGTCCAACTCCACCATGCCTAAAGGAGACTGGCAACTCTGTGGTTTAAGACTGAACAATTATATGAAAGACTGTACAGTTCTAGGTACAGTCACCACTTAGGAGTCAAGAGTATACTCTGAAGTATGAAAAGGCTAAATCAAAAATTAAAATATACCCTCCCACCCTAACAAGATAAAAATACTAAGCCTTATAGGATCCAGAATATGTCAAAATTTAACAGACCATCAGAACAAAAATAAATGCCTTTTAAAAGAGAATACAAAATCCATACTCATAACAATCATATACAATATATAGTATACAATCAAGTATTACTAGATATACAGAAAAAGGGAGACATATAATGCATAACAAAGAGAAGAAACTATCAAAAGAAACAGACACAAATATGACCCAGGTGTAGAAATTAGTAACAAAGAAAATTAAAGCATCTATTATAAATATGTTCTAAAACATAAAGAAAAATATAGTCATACTTAAAGAACAGATGAATAGTCATTTTCAGTAGACTATTTGTATTTTAAAGTTAAAAAAAATGAAATTTTGTATTTTAAAGTAAAAATAAATGAAAATTCCACAAAGTATTCTACAATATATGAAATAAAAACTTCATTGGAATGTTTAATGGAAGAATTGAACACAGTGGGGAAAAGGAACAGTGAACTTGAAGATAGATCAGTAAGAAATCTCCAATCTTAAGAAATAGAAAAAAAGATGTAGAAAAACAAAATGAACAGAGTATCACTGTCTACTAAATCAACTTCAAGCTCTCTAACATATCTGCACCTGGAGTTTCAGAAAAAGAGCAGAAAGAGAATGGAACCAAAAAATAATTTTGAAGATATAATGGCCCCAATTTTTCTAAATTTCATAACATAAAGAGAAAAAAAACAAAGAGGCTATCCTCAAGCAAAAAAAATACAAAGACATCAACACCTTGGTTCATCATAACCAAACTGTTGGAAAACGGAGATAAA
>NC_043700.1:112224455-112255713 GCF_006229205.1 Suricata suricatta
TATCATGTATCTTGAGTGTATCATAGGTAAGCTGCTATATAATGATTGCCACTTCAGATAGCTGTGAAATTAGGTGATTAACTAGTTGTTACTTAACCTTCTAATTTCTGTATAAGTCTAATTACATGAAATAGAAGTTGGGGTTCTGATTTTTTACTTTGCTTATCCATTTGGAGTGTCATTGTAACTACTGTATTGTAAATGATGGAAAATAATTGCATATGTCAAAAAAATAGTGTTATATTCTAAAAAATAAAATTAAAAAAATAAAGTAAAAAGAAAAAAGAAAAAAAAACCTGGAAACTAAAAAAAAAAAAAAAAAAAAGAACCACAACAAAACTTGCAATAAAGTTCCCAGGTGGAACTGGACCCCACTTGGGGGGGGGGGAAGAGAAAATTTTTAAAGAAACCAGAGAACAGCAACATATTTTATACATATTTATATATAATAATAATTTCACTGAGGGTTGACTCCTAATAAGAAACAATGAAGATCAGAAGATAGTGGATCAATATTTTAAAAGTAAAGAAGAAAAATAAAATGTGTCAACCCAGAATTCTATATCCAGGGAAAAGTATCCATCAAAACAATAAAAACATATATCCATCAGACATATGGAAACTCATAGAATTTCCAGCACACCTGCATTACAAGAACTGTTGAAGAAAACTCTTCATCCTGAAAAGAAATTATCCTAGATGGAAACTTAGATCTAGAGAAAAGAATAAAGAGCACTAGATATGGTGAATACAAAACTGTAATTTTTGTTTATATCTTTATCTTTAAAATACATATGATTGTTTAAAGCCAAAGCCATAATACTGTACTTAGAATGTATAACATTTAAAAATGTAATTTAGATGAAAATAATATCACAAAGAATAAGTTGTAAACAGAACTTTACTGGTGCAAGATTTTTACATTTAACACATAGTATAAAATCAATTCCAAACAGATGTGATAAGGTAAAAAGTATATTGTAATCTATAGTGCAACCTCAAAAAAACTATAAAAACTTATGGATTAAAAGTCAATAAAAACACAGCAAAATGGAATAAAAGATTTTCCTGCCAACCCAAAAGATGGCAGGAAAGAAAAACAGAGATATAAAGCAAATGAGATTAAAAGAAACGTAAAACTATAATAGAAAACTGACAGGGTTAAGTTTAAACAGATAAATAATTGTATTAGATTTTAACAGACTATACACACCAATTATAAGGCAGACATTGCCAGATTATATTTAAAAAAGTAAGATCCAACGACATGAAATCAATAATAGATGCACTTGAAATATAAATAAACAGATTAGAAATGAAAGTGACAGATTTTCTGCATAAATACATAAACAAAAGAGAGCTAAAATAAGGATATACATAGCTGAAAAGATAGATTTCAAGAGAAGTTTAACAGAGATAAAGAAGAACATTTTATAACTTAAAAAGACCAATTCATCTGGAAAACAAAACAATCTTAAATGTGTACACAACTTAATAACAGAATTTGAAAATACATTAAATAAAATAAGACTGAAATAAAGAGAGAAAAAATTAAAATTCATAATCACAGTTGCAGCTTTTAACATTTCTCTCTCAGTAATCAATAAGAACAATAGGAAAAAGCTCAGTTGAGATATAGAAGATCTGAACAATATGATCAACCACATTTATAAGACACAACACTCAAAGAATGCATAATATACATTATTTTCAAGTGCACATGAATAATTCATCAAGATAAACCATATGCTAAGCCATAAAACAAGTCTCAAATAATTTAAAACTATTGAAATCTTAAGAGTCTGCTTTTTGACCACAAAGAAGTTAAAAATCAGTAACGTGGAATTCCATTTGCTTGTTCCATAGGTAAGGAGCTTAGAAGTCTCCACTATACCCTAATAATAAGCAAAAAAGCTGAAAAGACTGAAAAACCAACACTTTTTTTTTTTTTTTACCTGTAACAGAGAAAAAAACACAGGGCAACTTGAGTGTCATTGCAACTACTGTATTGTAAATGATGGAAAATAATTGCATATGTTAAAAAAATATGAAACTTTATAAAATAAAAAAATAAATAAAATTTTTAAATTAAAAAAAAAAGAAAGAAAAAAAAAAGACTAGGGACAAAAAGAGCATAATATCCAAGGACTACGGAACCACTATAAAAGATGTAACATGAGTATAATGGAAATACCAGAAGATTTAAAAGGGAAGTAAGGAACAGAATAAATATTTAAAGTGATAATAACTGATCATTTCCCCTAAATTAACCTCATGCACCAAAGCACAGATCCAGGAGCTCAGCAAACAACCAGCAGAATAAACACCAAAAAATTTAAGTATAGGATATAATTTTCCAAGAATAAAAAATCAAAGATAAAGAAAAAATCTTGATAGAAGCCAAAGAAAAAAGCCATTTTACCTATAGAGGAAAAAAGATAAGAATTTTATCCAATTTCTCCTCAAAGTACAGTGAAGTGAAATACATAAAGTGCTGATTGGAAAAAACTAGAATTATGCATCCAGTCAGATTATCACTTAACATGAAAAAGAAATAAAAGACTTTCTCAGACAAACTAATATTGAGGAAATATGCTGCCAGTAGACTTGCCTTCAAATAAATGTTAAAAGTTCTTTAGTGAGGCACCTGGGTGGCTCAGATGGTTAAGTGTCTGGCTTCGGTTCAGGTCATGACCTCACAGTTTGTGGGTTTGAGTCCCGCATCGGGCTCTGTGCTGACAGCTAGCTCAGAGCCTGGAGCCTGCTTTGGATTCTGTGTCTCCCTGTCTCTCTGACCCCCCCCCACCCCCCGCTCGTGCTGTCTCTCTCTGTCTCTCAAAAATAAATAAAAAAACAAAAAAAAAATTTTTTAAGAAAAGTTCTTTAGAGAGAAGGAAAATAATGTAGGTCAGAAGCTCCCCTGTCCATAACATGATCAGCCTTCTGAATTACATTACACTAAATTAGCAAAAAGACACAAAATCAGAATGGCCGTGCTAACTCAAACCATGACATATCAAATGTAACATTCCATCTAAGATATTTATTTAATAATAATAGCCCATATTTCCCAGTATCTTGATACAACACGTGATTCAGAAACTAATTTGCAGTTACAAGGCAGGAAATACAAAAGAGACTAAGATTAAAATTTTCTAACAACCTAGAGAGACTAAGGTTAAATTTTCCGACAACCCAGAGCCATAAAAAAGAGTATATTTTTCTGTAAATGAGTTTTTAAATTGCAATTCACAACTGCCTTAATAATTCCTCATAAGTATTCCTTGATTTTACACTATAGATGTTTTCTTAGCATATAGCAGATACATAAGAAAATATTTACTGTAAATAATTTCTTAAAGAGTAAATCAACTTTGAAATAAAATAATAACTTAAATGAACAAAACAATTGCTTTATAAAGAAAATCCCTGAATAGACTTTGGAATAGAGGCTACAAATTTTGCTAGAAGCAAGATGCACCATGCTTCCAATGGTAAATTACTTTCCTATTCTGGTAACATCATGATTGCTCTCTCTAGATTTTCCCTGGATGCTACACATGTCACTAGCTGTGAAAAACAGAAGTGGATGTATATTTGATTCATATCATTTGATAATGAGTTCAAATAAAAATAAAGAGTTTATCTCATAGTTTCTACACACCATATAGTTTGACCTATTCGAATAAAGAGCCACTAAAAAGGAAAAAAGAAACCTTGGGGTAAATCCTCCTTGTCAATTTTACTAATTGTATATATTTAAGCATTTTATCTATGCCCTTGTATGCTGCAGAGATAAAAAGGACAAGTAGCTGCCCCTGTTTATTTTCCAATAAAGATGTCATAGTACAAGTAAGTATAACCCAAGTTCTTAAACCCTGACCAGCCTGCGGGTACAAGCAATACCAAATTAACAGTGGTAACTTGGATTTTATTTGCTCATTTCTCCTAATTCTTATATTATAGAAAGAGCCTTAGCCCCTACCTTCTTTAAATCCCCAAAGCTCTCACATTTATGAATAAATATTTTATATTCGGCTCTGCCTTTTGCATAGTGCTGTCCTCTATCTCAAAGACATTAACTGACACTGTCCCTAAATGCCAGGGGAGGGGACTTTATAGGGGTGATGGAGAATTGCTTGTGACTCTGCAGTTAAATATGCTGGGGTGGAGGGAGCCCTACAAACACGCCTGCTGATCTCATCAGACATTCATGACCACCAGTGCTGTAACATGACACAATGTCAGCAACGAGTCATATTTTTTTTAATTTTTTAATGTTTTTTATTTATTTTTGAGAGACAAGACAGAGAGAGCGTGAACAGGGGAGGGTCAGAGAGAGAGGGAATCTGAAGCAGCCTCCGGGCTCTGAGCTAGCTGTCAGCACAGAGCCTGATGCGGGGCTCCAACCCACGAACTGTGAGATCATGACCTAAGCCAAAGCCAGACGCTTAGCCGACTGAGCCACCCAGGTGCCTAAGCAACGGGTCATATTTTAACATTCTCTCTTCCTCCACACACCAAAACTTCACTCAGTAATAATTATTTTATTCATAATAATTATGATGAATATTTTTTATGGAAGAACTAAAAACAAACTATAACAACTCACAATTTGAACTAGCTTTATGGTTGCAAGTGCTCACTTTACAATCACTGAGCTATCACTGTTTATTTCAAATTCAATGTTAACTTTGGGAATATGTACAGAGGCAAATTCACCTGAAGCAAGCTCAAATAGTTACAAGCCATTTTAAATTACAAAAGAAACCACTGAAGTTAAGTCTGTGTAGAAGTTCAGAGGCCAATTGTTGAAACAATGGTTCCCCCAAATAACTTAATAATATTTATTAAAGAATAAGGACATTAGCAGTTTGGCACATTTTCATGTGTTAAATTGAAGCTATTAAAACTCAAGAGTAGTCATAGCAATCATTTAGATTACAACTTAAACTAATAAAACATTTTTTTCAGGCAGGAGTACATTATCACTGACATTGTTTACAATTGCCTACACATAATGATAATAAGTAACAGACTAATTTTAATTCAAAATTTTAATATAAATTTTATTTTTTTAATTTTTATTTTACCTGCACTTAAATTTAATTATGAATTAATTTTTGATTTAAATTTAAATTTCAAAATTATTTAGGAGAAACTGGGTGGCTCAGTTGCTTGAGCTTCCAACTCGATTTCCGCTCAGGTCATGATCCCAGGGTCATGGGATAGAACCTCACATCAGGCTCCTCTTTCTCTCTCTCTCTCTCTCTCTCTCTCTCTCTCTCTCTCTCTCTCTCTCTCTCTCTCCCCCCCCACCTCTGACCCTCTATCCTGCTCTTTCCCTCTCTCTAAAATTAAAATAATAAAATAAAATAATCCTTAAAAAGATTTAAAATTATTTAAAATAATAATAAAATTTTAAATTATTTTAAAATTTCTAGATAAAATTCATAACTTATCACCTGTACCCAAAATGAACAGTTCTAGCTCTATCTTTACCCACTATTGACAACCACTAACTTCAGTTGAACTCTATCTCAAATGACTATCTCAGAATGACTATTTTACACATTTTACTCTCTTCTCAACTCTCTATCACCCCATTTTCCTCTTAACTGTTAACTCATTGTGATGCACTGTAATTCCCTGAGAAAACAGAAGCAAGAATAATATAATTTCACCTTCCTACTAAAAAATCAACAAAACCTCCATTATCAGTATTCATAGTCTTTAATTTCCTTATTTTTAACATAAATTAATGCCCAATGCCTTAACTTACATATTTATCAATCTTTCCCCTCTCACTTACTCAAGGATCATCCCTTTCTCTTGCAACCAAGTTTTTTTCCTCTCAATTATTATCTTTTCCATCAGCAAATCAATTTGTCATATCTTATAGTAAAGGAAAAAAAATAACCTCATATCCCTTTCCACTACTGCTCTATTTCCTTTCTCCAATATGCTACAGAATTCCTTTTAAAAAATTTGTCTATACACATTGCCTTCCTTCCTATTCCTACTTGACTGCACTCCAGACTTTAATTCCATAACCTCAGGGTATTCACTCTTGTGGAGGTAATCAACAACCTCCCATCTCACTATATCCAACAGCAACTTTCAGTCTTCACCTTACTTACCCTATAAAGAACATTCAACATGGTTAGTTACTCTTTCCTTTTTGAAACTTTTTTTTCCCACTTAACTTCCAGGATTGTACCCTCTCCTAGTTTCCTCTTACCTCATAGGCTAATTATCCTCAATCATCTTGCAGATTTACCTCCTCTTCTCAACCTCAAAATGTTGGAATATCTGATTTATTTCAGGACTCCCTCAACTAGCCTCACTTTGCCCATTTATCAATCCACTGCTAAGTGGTTTGAGCATCACATTTGAGAAATTTCTCATCCAAGCCTCTAACTCTCCCCTTTTGTTCTCCAGTGCTTTGGGTTATCAGCTGCTTTCTTCAATGATCTACTCTAGGTTATCTTTATGTTTCCATTTTTGCTATTTCAGCCCCCACTACTTGCATAATTAGTTGCCTAAATTGTATCTCATATGTTGAAATACTAGTTTCTGTTTTCCTGATGAGATCCTCATGATAGTGATATTGTCAAGTTTTATCACTTTAAATAGCATCTATACACTATAACTTCCAAATCATATCTTCAGATTCTTCACCTCTCTTGAGCTCCAGATTCACATATCCAACGGTCTACTTTAATGGCTAATACACATCAAAAACTTAACAGCTCCCAAACATAACTTTGATTTTTTTCCCCTAAAACCTGCTTCTCCTCCAATCTTACCATCTCTGTAAATGATACAATTCACCCAGTAGCTCAGGACAAAAACAAGAAGCCACTTTTAATATTTCTTCTTCACATCCAATCCATGATCAAGACTTGAGGTTCTATCATCAAAATCCATTCAAAAACCCACCAATTATCATTATATCCATATAGTGCAATATACCATTATCTCTTGCCTAAAATTATTTCATTCCAAAATGATCTGATTGCTTCCACTTTTGCTACCATATGACTTATTTTTACAAAAGGTCAAATGAAAATGTAACTCAGGGCAGGCCATTCTACTCAGAACACCATGATGGCTTCCAGTAGGAACTGGAGCCAAGTTCAAATACTTAACATTCTCTATATCTGATTTTTATAATGTCTCCAAACTTCTTTCCAACCTTTTTCCAATTTGTTCTCTCGACTTAAGTCACATTAGCTCTGGTGCTGTTCTTTAAACTTACTAATAAAACTCTACGCTCAGTACTTCTGTACTTACCAGTCTATGTCTGAAATACTCTTTGACCCAGCTCACTCTCTTTATGGGGGCTCTAATCAAAGATCAGTAAAGGAGAGTCATTTACTCATTATTCCTGTCATATATCAACACTGCTCTGTCCCATAACTTTTATTCCATTATTTTGCTTTCATTTGTCTCTCAAGAATTTATCCTTACCACTTTCTGTAAGACATTTATTTTCTTGTTAATTCTTTCTTGCCCTTCTTCACTGTAAGTTCAATGAGATTAAAGACCTTAACTTAGTCATTTCTTTATCCTTAGCACCTAGAAGAGTGTCCACATATATTATCCCCTCAATCTAAGTTGGTAATGAAGTGTGAAAAGGAAAGAAGAAAAGACAGAAGGAAGGGAAGAGAGAGGGAATGAAGTTTTCCATATTAACTGACTCTTCCTTTCAATGAATGATTTATATGCAGCATGCAATGCTTTTTAATAGCATTTTACCTACAGCAGAACATCTTTTAAGTTAGAGTTGATCCTCACAAAATCTGTCACTGCATTATCAACTAAGTTTATGTAATATTCCAAATCCTTTGTTGTTATTTCAATATCTTCCTAGAAAATCTATCAAAGGATTCCATCTCAAGAAACTATTTTCTCTGTTCACCCACTAGAAGCAAGTCATCTGTTCAAATTTTATCATGAGATTGTAGCAATTTAGCCACATCTTTAGGCTCCATTTCTAATCCTAGTTCTCTTTCTTTTTACACCATATCTGCAGTTACTTCTATTGAAGTCTTGAGCCCCTCTAAGTCATCCATGAGAATTAAAATCAACTCCTTTCAAATCCCTGTTAATGTTGATATTTTGACTTATTTCCAAGAATCATGAAGAGTTTTTTAAATTTTTTTTAATATTTTTTATTTATTTTTGAGAGATAGAGAGAGACAGTATGAGCAGGGGAGGGTCAGAGAGAGAGGGAGATACAGAATCCAAAGCAGGCTCCAGGCTCTGAGCTAGTTGTCAGCACAGAGCCCAAAACGGGTTTGAACCCATGAACCATGAGATCATGACCTGAGCCAAAGCCGGACACTTAACCAACTGAGCCACCCAGGCACCCCAGAACCATGAATGTTTTTAATGGACATTTGGGACAATGAATCCTTTTCACAAGGTGTTCATTTTACTTTGCCCAAATCCATCAGAGAAATCATTATCTAAGGCAGCTATAGCCCTATCAAATATATTTCTTAAATAATAAGACTTAAAAGTCAGAATGACTCCTTGATCCATTGGCTTCATAATGGATGTTGTATTAGCAGGCACAAAAACAACATTAATCTTACTGCACATCTCCATCAAAGCTCAGAATATGGTCAGCATATTTTAGCAATAAAGTCTTTTAAAATTAAGTTATACATGTTGTTTTTTAGACATATGCTATTACACATTCAATAGTATACAGTATGGCATAAACATAACTTTTTAATGCATTAGGAAACCAGAAAATAATTTGACTCACTGTATTACAATACTGACTTTATTGTGCTGGTCCAGAACTGAACCTAGAATACCTCTGAGGTATGTCTATATATATTAGTTTACATTTTATAGAATTTTATATAAATTGAAGCATAAAGCATCTATTCTACTTAGCCTAAGAAAAAAATGAATTTTGAGATTTATCTATTGTGTTGTATTTATCAATAATTAATTCCTTCTTATTACTGTAGTTTTATTTGATATTTATATTTTACTACTATCCAAATCCATTACATGTATACGTTAATTCATTTCTTCCCTCACCTGTTGAGAGATATGTGAGCTATTTCCAGATTTTAGGTTTTTTTTTTTAATTTTTTTTGTTTTATTTATTTTTGATACTGAGAGAGACAGAGCATGAGAGGGGGAGGGGCAGAGAGAGAAGGGACACAGAACTGGAAGCAGGCTCCAGGCTCTGAGCTAGCTGTCAGCACAGAGCCCGATGCGGGGCTCGAACCCACGAACGTGAGATCTGACCTGAGCCGAAGCCAGAGGCTTAACCGACTGAGCCACCCAGGCGCCCCAGATTTTAGTTATTTTTAATAAAAATGCCATAAACAGTTATATAAAAGTCTTGTTTAATGTTTATTCATTTAGAGAAAGAGAATGCCAGCCAGGGAAGGAAAGAGAGAGAGGAGAGAATCCCAAGCTGGCTCTACACTGTCCGCACAGAGCCTGATGTGTGGCTCAAACACATGAACTGTGAGATATATAAAAGTCTTACTGTGTTTTATTTTCTCTTGGATGAATATCTAAAAAAAGAATGCCTGGTCCAAATAGTAAGTGAAATATAACTTGTAAAAACAACCTTCAAACTGTATACCAAATATTATATCATTTTATATTCCCAGCAGCAGTGTTTGATAGTTTCCTTTGCATCTTTTTTATCTATACATATTTACCATTTCAAATCGTCTTCATTTTTTTGTGTAAATTTAGAGTTCACACTGGTGCCTTTTTCCTTCTACCTGTGAAGCACAACATTTTTATATTTCTTATTATGCAAATCTGATGCATTTCTTATAATGTAATTCTGAGTTAAAGTCTTTCAATTTTATATATCTGAAGACATCTATTTTGCCTTTGCTTTTAAAAGATAGTTTTGCTGTATATAACTATCTACGTTGATAGGGGTTTTTGTTCTTTTAATACTTTAAAGAAGTCACTCCATTATCTTCTACTTTGCAGTATTTCTGACAGTCCCTGTCATTCTTTTCTTCATATCTCTGTACATAATGTGTTTTTTTCTGACTCCTTTTTCAATTTTAACTTTATCAGTGCTTATAAGCATTATAATTATAAAGTGTCTGTGGTGATTTTCTTTATCCTTCTTGTGCTTGGGGTTTGCTGGACTTCTTGAATCTGTATATTTATAGTTTTAATCAAATATGATAAAATTTTCAGCCATTATTTCTACAAATATTATTTTGTCTTGTCCTTTCCTCTATTTTGGAAATTCTAATTTCCCATATATTAGTCCAATTTAAATTGTTTTGTCCATTTTTTTTCAGTCTTTTTTTCTCTCTGTATTCAATAGTTTCTGTAATGATGCCTTCACATTCATTAATCTTTTCTTCTAAAGTATCTAATCTCCTGTCAATCCCATCCAAGGTATATATTTCAAACCCTGTGTTTTTATCTCTTAGAAGTTTTACTGGGGTCTTTTTTACATATTATTTTTGTTCGCTTAACATGTTCATGCTTTCCTTTACCTTCATAAATGAATAGAACAGAATTGTATTATGGTTTTAAAGTTCTTGTAGGGAGAAGCACTGGGTGTTATATGGAAACCAATTTGACAATAAACTATTTAAAAAAATAAAAAAATAAAGTTCGTGTCAATTAATTTTATCATGTGAATCATTTCTGGTTCTGTTTCTTTTTAATAATGTTTCTCTTTATTATGGGTCATATTTTCTGCTTCTTTCCAAGCCAGATAGTATGAGTTTTATCTTGTTGGTTACTAGATACTCTAAATATTCTTGAGTTTTATTCTATGAAAAGTTGAGTTATTTAAAAAATGCTATCCCTTTGAGACTCAATTTTAGGCTTTATTAAAACAGTACAGCCTTTGATCCAGGGCTAATTTTGCCCTACTACTAAGGCATTACCCTTCTGAGTACTTTAACTGATGCCTATGCGTTTTTGGCCAGTGAGAACACAGACTGTCCCAACTCTCTGTGACCTCTAGAGATTGTTTTACTAGCTCCTATCCAGTGGTTCTTCACTAGTGCTGGGTAATTTCCTCACACATATGCAATGCTTGATATCAGCTGAACACATGGAGAGTAAATCTTCTGAAGATGTCTAGGATGTATCTCTGTGGAACTCTTCTATGATACTCCATCACATGAATTCTGGCTACCTTGAAATCCTGCAATCTCTTAACTCTGTTGTCTCAACTCAAAGACATCTTCAACTTCTGACTGGGTTTACCTTTCCTCCTTGGTAACCTGTAATATGAGGAATCAAAGGCTCATCTAATTTGTTTACTTTCCCTCAGAGATTAGCATTTTTCTGCTCATCATCCAATGTGAAAATTGTCATTCTACATGATTTGTCCATTTTTATTATTTTTTTACATTTTATTTATTTTTGAGACACAGAAAGAGCCTGAGCAGGTAAGGAGCAGTGAGGTAGGGGGACACAGATTCTGAAGCAGGCTCCAGGCTCTGAGCTGTCAGCACAGAACCCAATGTGGGGCTCGAACCCACAAACCATGAGATTATGACCTGAGCCAAAGTTGGACACTTTACCGACTGAGCCACCCAGGGGCCCGAATTTGTCCATTTTTAAAATTGTTAGAAATAGGGGTGCCTGGGTGGCTCAGTCGGTTAAGCATCTGACTTCAGCTCAGGTCATGATCTTGTGGTTCGTGGATTCAAAACCCATGTCAGGCTCTGTTCTGATAGCTAGGTCAGAGCCTGGAGACTGCTTTGGATTCTGTATCTCCCTCTCTCTCTGACCCTCCCCTGTTCACGCTCTCTCTCTCAAAAAAATAAATAAATAAATAAATAAAAACATTTAAAAATAAAATAAAATAATAAAATTGTTAGAAACAAAAGAGTAAATCTGGTCCCTATTACTCCATCATGACTGGAAACCAGAAATGAGAATACTGGTACTTTATGCTGAGACATGGTTTGAAGAGCCCTCCGGAGAGGATCTACTATCTTTGGGGATCATTGTTGGAAAACAACTGTTTTGAGAAGGTAGAGCCCCTGCTGCAAAACGGAGCCACATGCATCTGCATACCACAGCACAGGCTAAAACTTTAATATAATTTCATTAGCACATTTTAATAGATTTGTGTCCTGCAGTCTTAAAATTTAATCTTAAAAGAATATTTTAATGTAAGAATTCAGGTGCCTTTACTCATAATGCTTGTCAAACAATGCGTATTATACATGACACAAAGAGAATATTTTACATAATATGGAAATATTTTGTAAATTTTGAAATGAATAGTTTCTGCCAACTAAATCATCTATCAACAAGTCAGAATTATCCATAACCCCCTGACACTGATAACTCAAAAATTTTTGATCAAAAAAGTTTTATGTATTATTATCATTGAAAATAATAGCTTGTTTTTTAATTTAAAAATATGTTCAAAAAATATATTCAAATATAATATGCAATTATGCATGTACAAATACATTAGATTGTTTTCATATTGAGATTTTAACAAAGCACAATAAATATAACCTTAAAATAAAGAATTTTGCGTTCTAAGCTTTGAGTAACTGAGTTATAAAAAATACATGTGGATTCACTTCTAAAAATATTTTTTGAAGCTGGATTGTAAGAGCTTGGAAAAGCCTGCCTTTTATCAAAATATTTATATAGTGACCATAAATCCTTTGTGGAATAAAGAAGTAAATAAATAAATAAAAAGAAAAAAAGAAAAATTTTCCTTGGTATTCATACACTCGAAAACCTTATTATCAGCTATAGCCCAACTATCTCACAGATTATTTACTCTTTATTTTTTTGGTATTTTTACTACTATTCAGTAAATATCTGTTACTTGAATGAGGTCCTATATATGAGAATCCGAAAAGCCAAGTAAGAAATGGAGCATTCCCTGATAGTTCCGAATTTACCTTTGTGGTGCAGCTCTAAACAAGCATTCTGCTTTTAAAAAATAAGAAAGAACATAGATCATTTAGCACATAGCAATTGCATTCGACAAGACACTCACTAGGGGCATACTGAATAGACTTCAGAGTTGTTTTGAAAACTCTGTAAATTCTCTCACTCTGCTTCCTCTTTATGTAATCTTTAATTAGATCCCTTCATACTCTCAAATCCAAAATTCATAAATATTACATTGCATGCTTCCATATATTTCTTCCAGAGAGCCAAGTGAGTTTTCCCCACCTGAACACTGCCCTGTAACCTTATAACTAACTGCCTTGGAAGATGAATTCAATTCAATTTCAGCAATTTCCTTGAGTGCCTACTTCTGCCCTGGGTCCTTGACAGAGATTAATACAACATGCAATCTTCCCCCAGTAAACAATACTAGCAAAGATTTCTTGAGCATAAAGGGTATGCCACACACGATCAGTGCTTTACTTACATTAATTTACTTAATTCTCACAACTACCTCTGCTTTATAGGTAAGGAAGGTAAATCATTTTTTAAAATATAAGCAATTGGCTAAAATTACACGGCTGGTGAGAGGTGGATGTGAGTCTTACATCTCAGCTGAATGGCTCTTTGCCACGGTGTGCACTGCCCTCCCAAAGAGAGTGAGACTCATATATACAAGAAACTATGCTATAAGGGTATTTCACTACCCACAACATAATAAAGGATAATGCTATGAAAGCATCAAAGACCATGTGATTTATTTCATCTAGGAAAATTGAGAACAGCATAATAAAAGAGATAATATTTGAACTGAATATTAAAGGCTGAACGTATCAGCAGAGACAAAGCATAAGACATTCCAAGCCAGTGGCTCATGTTGGGTGATTGCCACATCCGGTTTTAGTGGTTCTCGGACTCCAAGGTTCATAAGAATCCCATTTGAGATGCTTCACAGTCATGCAGATTCTCCGACATATACTCAGGTACTTCACAGCGCCTGATAATCCACATTTTTAATGAACCTTCAAAATGATTCAAATGCAGGTGATTTCAGGATTATACTGAGAAATACAAACCTAATTGATTTTCAGCACCAGCATTTATCTTCACACTCCCTTCTTCCTGCAAGCTCAGACTCTCACCACCATCCTTGCCCTAATCAGGAAATTCTAAACCGAATTCCAAACTTTACCAGGTAGAAAGTAAGAAATACTAATCCAACACTTAATATTCAGCATCCATCACCCTCACTGCTGGCCCAGCCCTAATCTTATATTTGAAGTCAACTAGAATATTCCATTGTTCCTTTTTGTTATGTTCCCATAACTGCCTCATACCAGTATTTTCACAGATATTAAGTACTGAAAAGATTTGCCTTATTCAACATTAAATGAATTGGAATCTTTTGTCCCATAAAATACTCAGAATAACATCTCCAAAACAGGGCCTTGTATACTATATTCTTTCAAAGGTCCTATCTATGGACGAGAGTTCTGATTCTGACCTTTAGCATAAGGATTAAAATCCATGATGCCAAATGAGTTTTGACACCAAATGTCTCCTTGACTATATTTCTAAGTATCGCCTGCTTCTGGATTACCAAGTTATGCTCCACTTGTCAGCTAAGATGTGTTGGGAGCTATCTGAACTCACCGGTAGAGTGAAAATTCCTGGTGAGGGTACAGCAAGTTTGCACGGTCTCTTGCCCCCAGACAGCTCCCAAAATCTACAGTCTTGTAACTTTCATTTCTGCTTGAGCACCAAACCTCAGACTGCTTTGCTGATTAGTGTCAGGAGCCTGCCCTGTCCCTGAGGTGTGATTGTACCTGGTCAGGAAAAAGATGAATAAACTAGATATACCGTAATGCGACTAAGACAAGCAACATATAATTTTCTCCTGAGCAGTTAACTGATAACTGACTACCTTCTGGGCCTGGATGCCTTTGTAAAAGTCACTACTGCAATAAAATGTATCAATCATCTTTGGGACTGTGAGAGCACGCATTATGTCTCCTGAGAATCCTGTTTTTCTGGGAACTTTCTCTTAGAGTTATAAACAGCCTAATGACTCTTACTCATAAAAAAACTGACCTTTACTAAACAATGCTATTTGCCTCTTGGTGAAGGATCACTTCCTTAAGGCTAGACCTGAGGTTTTATAAAAAATGCCTGCCCTTCCCATATGACAACATGAGTGCCTGTAGCTAAGTTTTTAATGAAAATCATTACTACTAGAATTGTGACTTCTGCAGAACTCATGTCCTGGAAAATTGTAAAAATTATCTATGAGAACTCAGTTACTGCTTTCTGGTCCTTGTACCTTTCACCATAAATAAAGCTAGAGATTCAGAAAGAGCAGAGATGCCTGCCTGGTGATCAGAAAAAAACTGGAGGCTCTCTCACTCTCTCGCTGACACCATCCATCCTTCAGGGGAACCCTGGTCCTACTGGAGCTGGACTCTGGCAAAGATGCCATCATTCATTCATTCATTCATTCATTCATTCATTCATTCATTCTGTATAGAGCTATACCTTATATCTGACTCTATTCCCATCATCTCCCCTAGCCATGTGGAAATTTGGCATTGTGCTAATAAGGGGAAAAGTATAACTTGTTTTACATATGTTTATAAATTGGAGTAAACAAAAAGACAGAGGTAACAGAGACAAACAAAGGGCTACATAGAGCTTTTAGAACTTTCAGCAAATCAGGCAATAATTGCTTTCAATAAGAAATATAATATATAAATTATGAAAACTATAATATTCTAAGATTCCACTCTCCCTTTCAAATATTACATGGGTCCCTTGAAAACATAACATTTACACATAATTTCCTACCTGTGACAAAAATTAGTTCAGGACTCAAGAGATTGAACAAGAAATAAAAACAAAGCTAATTATAAAAATAACGGATTCATTGTCAATAGAAGTCAAAAATGTAAAACTATGTACTTTTTAATAATACATTTTAAGTGATAAAAGTGTCATAATCACAGAAAACTGGTAAAATAAATACAAGAAAAACAAAACACCCAAGTGTACCTGGGTGGCTCAGCTGATTGAGTGTCTCACTGTTGATTTCAGCTCAGGTCATGATCTCACGGTTCATGAGATTGAGCCCCACATCAGACTATGTGCTGACAGTGTGGAGACTGCTTGGGATCCTCTCTCTCCCTCCATATTTTCCCCTCCCCTGCTCATGCTCCCTTCATCTCTCAATAAATAAATAAATAAACAAACAAACTCATTTAAAAAAAAAAAAAAGGAAAAACACTCATAACCTCCCCAAAACCCCTTCTGTTTTTGTGATATGTTTGTTAGATAAATTTCAATCAAGACCAAACCATGATTGATCTTTCATATCAGTGGGAAGGGCTATACACCAATATATAATATATCAATTTAAACAAAAAGTGGAAGGGTAAAATTCTTTCAAGACTCATAGAACTTTCAACCACATTAGGAATGCAGAAGGAAACCCTAACTGGAGAAAGATTTCAAGAGAGGATTTGAGTAGAGACTTATTGAATTCTCTAGCTGACCCCCCAAAGAGAAGCATTGGGAATGCCTGCCCCCATACCTAAAGCTTAATAATGAAGGAGGAGATACCATCTTCAATAGAACTACTGAGACAGTTTAACATGTGACTCCAAAGTGGGGGTGATGGCTGGAGTTGGACATCCCCTGCAGAAATCTAGAGGGTACAAAGGCCAACTCTGATGATGAAGCCAGGTGAACCACTGCTGCTGGGATATGGCCTGAAGTTTCTGAGCTGCTCAAGTCAAATGACAAGTGAAAATTTCCCATGTGAAAAACCCCTGGGGTTATCTTGGGTATAAGGACCCCAGCAACAGGATAGACTCAGGATACCTAGGAGTTTCACAGAAGATCACACAGAATAGTAAATCACATGTGACATGAAGTCCCCACATACGAGAATCTGAGAAATCCACCAATGTGTTCCATGAGAGGAATCATGCACCAGACATCTGCCAACCCAGAGAGGCATGGTCAGCTTACAACCTTAGGAGTTCCAGGAAGAACTTTCTTATCCCTCTTTCTATCCTCTCTCCCACATATACCAATCATGGAAGGGCATGAAGTCAATTTTGGGCAACCTGCAGATCAAGAGAAGGAGGAGGAGAAGCCATCCATATACCCTCCTCAGAAACAGGTAACCCTCCTGAAAAGTGTCCAACCTGAAAGAGGGGAGAAGATTTAGCTTTAAATAGTTTGAAGTTTTGATTATTAAAACTTCACATCCTATTTTCTAAATGAATACTGTGCTTTATAATTTAGACAGTTTATTTTTTTAAGTTTACATTAGGGGGTGGAGGAAACTTACCCCACTAAATTAATTTAAAAGGATCCATAGAAGAAAAAAAAATTTTTTTTGTTTCCATTCCTACAAGTTATGCTTGTATCAACTTACTGGCCATATAAACATTATATATACATATTTGAATGTATCATATTATACAATGTGTCCATACTATATATATTTTCGGAATACAATACAGCAATCTACACAAATTTATCTCTGGTTTTAGTTTCATATAGGGATATATTGGAAACTTTTTCTCTTGTCAACAGGTATTATTCTACAACCTCACTGCTCCAATTGTCCTCAGAGTAGTAGCTACCACATGACCTAAGAGCTTTTTAGATATTAAAAATCTCAGGCTTTATCCCAGGCCTACTGAATCAGAATCTGTATTTAAATGAGAACAACTGATTCATAATTCAGTAGCATGCTAGAGCTGGCTTGCATTTTGAAAGAGCCAGTTGTGCACATCTCTTCCCAAACTCTTCTTTCAGTGGCATCACTTTGGCAGCATTGAATCAGCTATGCAGGAATATTTATATCACAGAAATCATCAAACACTTCACAAAACTTTTTTTTTTCAGAAAGCCAGTTGCTGAATATTTACTGCAACACCACTGTTTTCATATGTGCATTAAATTTGAGAGGCATTGATCTATATTATTCTTCATGATTGCATAGTAGTGAATTGACAAAACATTTCATATTTAGTTGATCTATGTTTTGTTGTTGAATTCAGAGTGCTTGCATTTTTGCCATTGTAATACTGAAATGAACATTCGTGTATACATATATTTTCACCTACACTTTTTTTTTAATCTCTTTAAGGTAACATTTTAAAGTGTGACAGCTACATTTGTATACTGACATTTATCTTGGTACATACTACCAATTTCCCTTCATTTTTTTCATCTTTGCCACCTATCTTTAAGAGGTAAGTCATATTTTAAAAGTCCACTTTTCTACCTGTAAGGCATACATAGCCAGAAACTAATAATCTGAAGAACACAATCTATACATTACACTTATTTATTATTTCATTTTCTTTCCTTGTTTTCTTTTATCTCACCAGTGACATCTTCCCCTCTTTACCTCAACCCGATCTTTATGTGTCTTTCTTTTTCTTAGTTATTCTTAATCTCAGAGTTCTACAAATTCCCTAAAGTTATATTTTAAAAGTTGAGTGTATGTGTCAGTGGCATTTCTATTGAAGAAGTTCTATGGACTTGATCATATTCATCGAATGGTCTCATTTCAGTTCTAGTGTTGGAAATTCAGATAATGAACTCTCATGAAGTCCATTTCATAGAGGAAGAAATGTAACAGAGGTCTAAAGGACACTTACATACATGCAGTAATTGAGTTCCCACAATAGAGGCCAATAAGTTCACCTCCATAAGTAAGTCTACTGCTTTAGATCAATCATTTGGAGACAGTTGTCGCCCTATTATTTACATGCCCAACTGTTACAGTCACTGTGCAAGTAGTCACCATTCTACTACACAATATTCATTTAAGTAAAACTGCCTATGATAGTAGAAACTATACCTTTTTTAAAACTCTGATTTCCTATAGCAAGAATATGTGGAATCGAGTGAACCAGACTCTTAATAAGAGACTATATCTAGAGACGTTTCAGTTTGTATTTATTCACTCAACTTAAAATAGTAGCACATATTTTGTTCAAGTTCACTATGGTTCATTTTAATTTCCTTTTCTTTTCTGGGAAGTTACAAAATATAGCAGACATTAACAATTTAAAAGGCAGTGGAAATGAAATGACAATAAGCTTAGCGGTCCAGATCAGAGCATGGAAGAAAGGATTATTATAGAGGCAAAGATATTCACAAAATACCAAAGTCTTGAAGTATGGAAGAACACAGTCCATCTTACTAAATAAACCACAAAGAAGGATTTTAAATAGTGTATAATAAGCCAATTGTAACAGGCCCTGAAGAACAGCACACAGACCAGATTTACTAATTACTAATGGCATTTCATTATTCCCAGAGCAACCAAATGAGAGCAAGGATTGAACTGTGCACCAGGAGAAATAAATATAGCTATTTGTGCCTTACTAATTATTTATATTTTAAGTAAATAAATTGAAATAACAAACTTCAGCAGGTTCTTATCCTGCATTAAGAAAAACATAAAGTATCTGATAAAACAAAAGATACTACGCATACAACTGTTTAACAAATAACAGAATATGCATTTTAACATGACTTATAGGTGATTTATATACACACTAGAATTTGAGAAGTACAGTTGGCCCTTGAACAACGAGAGGGAATTAGGGACACCTATACTTTTTAGTGCCAATACAATCAATGGTTGAATAACATATATTTTGTATTAGAATAAAGTAAGCAAGAGAAAAGAAAATGTTTAAGAAAATCATAAGATAAAGTACATTTATAGTACTGTACTATAAAAAATCCAAATATAAGTGGGCTCAAACAGTTCAAACCCATTGTTCAAGGGTCAATGGTACTGCTTTAAGGGATAGTAAAAAAAAAAAAAAAAAAAAAAAAAGGGCATTTGCATCCTTGGGTCACCCTACTAAGCAGTAGAGACTTCTTGCCCTGTAAGAAGATGCATGTGGGGTTGACCTTCCAGATCTTGCACTGATAGGACTCAAATCCAGAGATATTTTAATGTTATTTTTCAAGTTTTGCACTAAGGCAAAGAACACATCAGGCCACTAGATCTGAGGAAAGAGTTCATTCAATGGATGTAACATTCATGTTCACTTATCTATCATTTCTACTCTATAAACATTTGGCAAGCATAAGCATTTATTCATCAATTCAGCAAGTGTTTGTTGAATGCTTGCTCATGTCAGACATAAATATCTGATAAAATAGAACTAAAGTGGCTGTGCAGATAAACTGAAGAGGGAGGGAGAGGGTCTTTATTTCAATCAGCATATCCAAAAATAAAGATTGAAAAGATCTAAATTATATGAATGATTGTATGATAAATCCTGTAAGATACAATAAGACCATGCCCAAAAACAGAAAGGAAACAAGCCTGTTTCCTTGCAGTTACTACTATCTTTTACAGGGTATTGAAAATAAAGATTTAATTTTTGGAAAATGTTTTGCTCTGAAAGTTGAAAAGTAGTTACAAATGTTTCTATAAAAGATGATTTCTAAGCAAGTGGGAGTCTTTGTAAAACCATGAACAAGATAACTGCTTTTATTTATAGGAATTAGAAAATAATAGCATTCATTGTATTTTATAATACATATGTCAGGTATATTTTTATGTTTGTACTCAGGGTATTCCTAACAATGGATGCATTAAATGAAGCCGAAATACCAAGCCCTGATGAAAACACACACCAATATAGTAAATGATATAGAAGATACAGATTATCCATACAAAGCTAATTCTTTTTCTAGTATTAAGTGTAAATACTTGCTAATAGCTATCATTCCTCCAGATTATTAGAGGCTTTATTTTTTTGCATTTTTGTGGCATAATATGAATAATCTTCAGAGAGCACGCCATTGATTTCTGCAAAACTGCAAAAGACTCACTCCATTTCGGTAAATAGTCATAATGCCTTTAAATTGACCAGTTTTCGATCAGTCTCACTAATAGGTTTGAATATAAACTAAAACAGCAAAAAGAACACTATCAACTTTTCTTAATTTTTAATGTTTGTTTATTTTTGAGAGAGAGAGACAGAAGCAAAGACAGAGTAACAGCAGGGAAGGGACAGAGAGAGGGAGACACAGAATCTGAAGCAGGCTTCAGGCTCTAAGCTGTGAGCATAGAGCCCAATGCAGGGCTCAAACCCACAAACCATGAAATCATGACCTGAGCTAAAATCAGATGCTTATCTGACTGAGCCACCAGGCACCCCTACCATCAACTTTTTAAATAAAGGTTTTAAAGAAAGAAAGAAATATATGTAAACACCTTTGAAACAGATTAAAAGCTAAATTCAGTCATAACAGATACAAGAGGCTTCACTTATTTATTTTCTTTTTTTTTTTTACATGTATTTATTTTTGAGAGATAGAGTGAGACAGAGCATGAGTGGAAGAGGGGCAGAGAGAAGGAGACACAGAATCCAAAGCAGGCTCCAGGCTCTGAGCAAGCATTCAGCACAGAGCCTGACATGGGGCTTGAATCCACAACTGTGAGATCGTGACCTGAGTCAAAGTCAGACACTTCACCGACTGAGCCACCCAGGTGCCCCTTTAGTTATTTATTTAAGTGCACCCCAAACCAGCAGAATAAGTCAAGCAACATGCTGATATAAGATGTTGATGATATCAGAAGAGAAGTCCTGAATCAAAACTTCTGTTGGCTGCCATTAATGCTCCTTCCTCTGTCTCTGATCCCTCTTAAACCCATGCCAAAAATGAAATTCTCTTTTTTATGTGTGGCATTGTATAAAAAAAGACTTTTGGTAATCTGTATAAATTATCTAGGAGGGACAGACATACAGCACAATTTCACTTGTCAACAAACATTAATTAACTAACATGAATTTATCTCTTTGATACCTTGGAAATCAAAAACAAGAAGAAAAATGAAAGTTGAAAATATGAAATATCATTCTCTACAATCTTTTTCAGAAGACAGGAATGGAGAAAATATTTTATAACTCATTCTGCAGGACCAGAATTACCCTAGTACCAAAAAGCAGAGAAAGGCATTACAAGAAAAGAAAACTATATACCAATATTTCTCATGAAAATGGATGCAAAAATCTTCAGCAAAAAAATTACCAAATCAAATCCAACAAGGTATAAGAAGTGCACAGCATGACAAATTGGGATTTATGTGAAGTATGCAAATTTATTTCATCAATCATTAATTAACTATAATCCATCAACTATAATCCAAAATAGAAAAATCACATGAATATATCATTAGATGGAGAAAACATTTTACAAAAATCAACACCTACTCATGATTAAAATTCTCAGCAAACTAGGAGTACTGGCAACTTTCTCAACTTGATAAAAAAAATGTTCACAAAAAGTCTACAACTAATATCGTATTTAATTATGAGAAACCTTTCCACTAAGCTTTCCCACTAAGATCGGATACAAGATAAGGACTTTCCCTCTCACCACTTCTTAGCCCTTGCTTTGTAATAGGCAAGAAAAGGAGATAAAGGCATACACACTGGGAAGGAACTAATGCAACCCTCTGCATATAAAAAAAGCATGATTCTCTATGTAGAAAATTTGAAAGAATTGACAAAAAAAACTTCCTTGAATTAATAGTAATTATAGCAAAAATTGAAGATTCAAAGTTAATATATGAAAGGCAATTGCTTTTCCATATAAGAGAAATGAACAAGTGGAATCTGAAATTAAGAACAATACCATTTATATTTACACTCAAAAATATTAAATACATAGTATAAATCTAGCAAATATGGACAAGATCTATATGAGGAAAATTAAACCTCTAATGAATAAATACAAAGAATTAAATAAATGGTGAGATATCCTAAATTCATGTATGGGAATACTCAATATTGTCAAGATGTCACTTTGTCTCAACTTGATCTGTAGATTCAATGCAATCCTAACTAGAATCCCAGGAAGTTATCTGTGGATATCAACAAAATGATTCTAAAGTTTATATGGAGAGACCAAAGACTCAGAGTAGCCAATACACATTGAAGGAGAAGAATAAAGTTAGAAGACTGATGTTTTCCAACCTCAAGAATTACTAGGAAACTACAGTAATCAAGGCAGTGTGGTATTAGCAAAAGAAAGACAAACAGATCAATGGAGTAGAATAGAGAACCCATGGGTTGCTGGTTGGCTTGATCAGTTAAGCATCCAACTATTGATTTCATCTCAGGTCATGATCTCACTGTGAGTTCAAATCCTGCATCAGGCTCCTGTGCTGACTGCGCTAAGCCCGCTTAGGATTCTCTTTCCCTCTCTCTCTCTCTCTCTCTCTCTCTCTCTCTCTGCCCCTCCTCTGCTTATTCTCTATCCTTCTTTCAAAATCAATAAAAATAAACTTTAAAAAATGAGAAGAAAAGAGAATGTGTTAATATAAGTTATACTCCACAAATCTACCCTCTGAGCTGGACAAAAGTGGAGAGAAGTAGGTTTGGTACCAAAAAATGGATAAAGTTATAAGCAAGTGTATAAGATAGAGAACAACTACTCTTATAGTTGAAATATTTCAACTAATTCATAATTTTTTACTGTTATCCATGTTCCATGTCACAGAACAGAAGACCCCAATGTTTTTTAGTCATGACATCTTTGGAATGTTGGAATATATACATAGTAAAATAAAGTTTTCTATTTATAGCTGATGTATTTTTTAGTTCTGGTTATTCACTTTACTCCATGTTCCTTCCTCTCTGATCAAGTAGAATTCCTATTACTTCAAAGCAAGGATTTTATCCTAGACAAGAACACAGGCAGCAACCTCTTTGACATCAGCTGGAGCAACTTCTTTCTAGAATGTCACTGAAGGCAAAAGAAATAAAACATTAGCTATTGGGGCTTTATCAAGATAAAAAGCTTCTTCTGAACAGTGAAGAGAACAATCAGCAAAATTAGAAGGCAACCTGCAGAATGGAAGAAGATATTTGCAAATGACATATATGCTAAAGGATTAGTATCCAAAATCTGTAAAGAATTTATCAGACATGAATGGACACTTTTCCAAAGAAACATCTGGATGGCTAACAGACACATGGAAAAATGCTCAATATCACCTATCATCAGAGAAATACAAATCAAAACCACAAGGAGATACCACCTCACATCTGTTGGAATGGCTAAAATTAACAACACAAGAAAAAACAGGTGTTGGCAAGGATGCAGAGAATGGGGAACTTTTTACACTGTTGGTGGGAATGCAAACTGGTACAGCCACTCTGCAGAACAGTATGGAGGTTCCTTAAAAAACTAAAAATAGAATTACCCCAGGATGTAGCAATTGCACTATTAATTATTTATTCAAAGAAAATTTAAAAATACATATTTCAAGTGGTACATGCATCCCAATGTTTATAAGAGCACTATAGACAATAGCCAAACTATGGAGAGAACCAAATGTCCACTGACTGATGAATGGATAAAGAAGAGATGGTAGATATAGCCAATAGATATTATTCAGCATCAAAAAGAATGAAATCTTGCCATTTGCAATGACATGAATGGAGCTAGAATATATTAAGCAAGTTAAGTCAATCAGAAAAAGACAAATACCATATGAGTTCACTCATAAGTGGAATTGTGGAAACAAAACAAATGAACTTATGGGAAGGAGGAGAAAAAGAGGAGAGAGGGGAACAAACCACAAGAGACTCTTAATGATAGAGAACAAACTGAGGGTTGATGGAGGGAGGTAGGTGGGAGGTAGACTAGACGGATGATGGGTATTAAGGAGGGAGCTTGTTGTGATGAGCACTGGGTGCTGTGTGTAAGCAATGAATTACTAAATTCTACTCCTGAAACTAATATTGCACTATATTTTAACTAACTAAAATTTAAATTTAAAAAAGGCAGGGATTTTATAATGGAAAATTATAAAAAGAAATGGGATGATAACCTTGGAGTTTCAAAGTAATTTTCTGGGGGCTCCTGGGTGTCTCAGTTGGTTGAGCATCTGACTTCAGGTCAGGTCACTATCTCACAGTTAGTGAGTTTGAGCCCCACATCTGGCTCTCTGCTATTACCACAAAGCCTGCTTCAGATCCTCTGTCTCCCTCTCTCTCTCTGCCTCTCCCCTGCTTGTGCTCTCTCTCTTTCTCTCTCTCTCTCAAAAATAAATGAACATTAAAAAAAGAAAAGAGAAAAAATAATTAAAATCGCTTTCTGGAACTAATGGCAGAAAAATAGTCTTAACAGCAAAGGCTTTATGAGTTTCAAAAGTTGAAATATTTGGATATCAAAATCCAAAGCTGTGACAGATTTGGGACATAACATTCATCACACAATAACAAATTTTGAAAAAATAGAAAACCCTAAAACACTCTGTCTTAAACTACATAAATAGTCTTTGGACAGAAGGAAAAGGAAAATCAGATATTGACTAACCTTTACTTCTTCTGTCTCTTACAAGACAGCACTTCCTTTCATAGAGGTCTATATCCTGACCCCATTTTAGAATGGTTTGAATAAGTAATAAAGAATTTCAACAAAAAGCTAAAGATTATATAGAACTAAAACTAAAATGGAAATTCTAGAGTTGGAAAATAGAATAACAATAAGAAAATTACACAAATATAATTTTAAAAATCAATAGAGGAATTAAAATAGTATTGGGTAAATATTCATAGCATTCTTACTCATAAGCAATAAAATCTGGAACCAATCCAAATATCCATTAATTGATGAATAGACAAACAAAATGTGATATAACCACACAAAGGACTTTTATTCTTTGGTAAAAAGGAATTAAATACCAATACATGCTATAACACAGAAAAACTTCAAAAACATGCTAAGTGATAAAAGTTAGATGCAAAAGGCTTCATGTCTTATGATTTCACTTTTAGAAGATAATTCCAAAAAGACAAATCTATAGAAGCAAAAAGCAGATGAGCAGTTGTCTGTGAATGAAGGAGTTGAAATTGATCTAAATTGTAAATAAGATTGAAAGACATGTGGGGAGGATTAGAAATATTTTAAAAATCAATTGCGGTGTGCAGGAACAAAGTCAATATGCAGAAATCTATTGCATTTCTATACACAAGTAATGAGGTAGCAAAAAGAGAAATTAAGAAAACAATCCAATTTAAAATTACAGCAAAAAAATAATAAAATACCTAGAAATAAACTTAACCAAGGAAGTGTAAAAGATCTGTACTCTGAAAACTATAAAACACAGATGACAGAAATTGAAGGTGATACCAAAAAATGGAAATACATTCCATGTTCATGGATTGGAAGAACAAATATTCTTAAAAGGTCTATACTACCCAAACTATACTACATATTTAATGCAATCGTTATCAAAATACCAACAGCATTTTTCACAGAACTAGAACAAATAATCTTAAAGGTTGTATGGAAACACAAAAGACCCCAGGTAGTGAAAACAATATTGAAAAAGAACAAAACTGGGGTCTCACAATCCCAGATTTTAAGATACACTATAAAGCTGTAGTAATCAAAACAGTATGGTACCAGCACAAAAACAGACATATGCTCAATGGCACAGAATAGAAAGCTCGAAAAGAAACCCGCAATTATATGATCAATTAATCTTCAACAAAGGAAGCAAGAATATACAATGGGAAAAAATAGTCTCTTCAACAAATGGTGTTGGGAAAACTGGACAGCTACATGCAAAAGAATGAAACTGGACTGCTCTCCTGCTCCATACACAAAAGTAAACTTGAAATGGATTAAGGACCTAAGTGTGAGACCTGACACCATAAATATTCTAGAAAAGAGCACAATTATTTCTCTGACATCAGCTGTAGCAACATTTTTCTAGATATGCCTCCTGAGGCAAAGGAAACAAAAGCAAAAACAAACTATTGGGACCTACATCAAAATTAAAAGTTTCTGCACAGAGGACACAATCAAAACTAAGAGACAATCTTTTGAATGGGAGAAGTTTGCAAATGACATATCTGATAAAGGGTTAGTATCCAAAATATATAAAGAACTTATACAACTGAACACCAAAAAAAAAAATCCAATTTTAAAAAATGGGCAGAAGACAAGAACAGACATTTCTCCAAAGGAGACATACAGGTGGCCAAAAGACATACGAAAAGATTCTCAACATCACTCATCATCAGGGCAATGCAAATCAAAACTTCAATGAGATAACACTTCATATCTGTCAGAATGATGAAAATCAAAATCACAAGAAACAAGTTTTGCTGAGGACTTGGAGAAAAAGGAACCCTCTTACACTGTTGGTGGGAATGCAAATAGCTGCAGCCAATGTCAAAAGCAGTATTATGGCTCCTCAGAAAATTAAAAATAGAATTACCCTATGATCCAGCAATTCCCCTACTGGGTATTTATCCAAAGACTATTAAAACACCAATTTGAAAGATATATACACCCCTATGTTTATAGCAGCATTATTTACAATAGCCAAATTATGGAAGCTACTCAACTGTCCACTGAGAGATGAATGGATAAAAAAGATACATATACAATGGGATATTGTTCAGACATAAAAAATGAAATCTTGCCATTTGCAACAACATGGATGGAGCTAGAGAGTATAATGGTAAGTGCAATAAGTCAGTCAAAGATAAACACTGTGTTTTCACTCATATGTGAAATTTCAGAAACAAAACAAATGAGCAAAAGGAAAAAAAGAGAGAAAGACAAAGAAAAAGACTCTCTTAACTATAGAGAACAAATTGATGGTTATCAGAAAGAGAGGAGAAATGGGGGAAATAGATGAAGGGGATTAAAAGTACGCTTACCATGCTGAGCACTTAGTAATGTATAGAATTGCTGAATCACAATATTGTACACCTGAAACTAATATAACAGTTATTAGTTTCACTATGTTAAATATACAGGAATTAAAATAGAAAATAAATAAATAAAATAAAAATAAATCAATTTTGGTGATGTCTACACAACTCTATAAATTTGCTAAAAATCATTTAAATGTCCATTGTTACTATTAGGTAATGAGAAAGAATGAAATTCTGCCATTTGCGGCAATGTGGATGGAACTGGAGGGTATTATGCTAAGTGAAATAAGTCAGTCAGAGGAAGACAGATACCATATGTTTTCACTCATATGTGGAACTAGAGAAATTTAACAGAAGACCATGGGGGAAGGGAAAGGGGAAAAAATAGTTACAATTAGAGAGAGAAGGAGGCAAACCATAAAGAGACTTTTAAATACAGAGAACAAACAGTATTGATGGGGGGCAGGGCAGAGAAGAGGGGGAAAATGGGTGACGGGCATTGAGGAAGGCATTTGTTGGGATGAGCACTGGGTGTTGTATGTAAGCGATAAACAATGGGAATTCACCCCCAAAATCAAGAGCACATTGTATATACTTATGTTAGCCAACTTGACAATAAGTTATATTTTTTAAAAATAAATAAATGTGCATTGTTTTTCTTGGAATAAGTTCTAATCTTCATGAGCCTTTGCACCAAGCACTGCCTGTCCATTCTACCACTTCTCTGGGAAACTCCCTCTCCCAACCTATCTAAAAGGCAATTCCAAATCATTGTGGAAGGCTCAGTTTACATGTTAAAAAAAAAAAAAAAAAACTGTTTTTCCCTTCAGACAACCACTGTAGTTTGATATGCCATAAGGCATTCTTTGATGAGCCTGTTTTTATTTTAGTGTTGTCTTACTACAAGTATGTGCTACCTTAATTTCTGCTAAACTCCAATCATTTAATCTGCCCTTGCTTTTATGCTATTGGAGCAAATGTTAGCACAATAAAAAAAATACTTAACTAGTATTATGAAAATAGTTTTGACTGCATAGGACTTCCAGAAAGGGGCCTAGGGACCTCCAGGGTCTGCAGTGGAGAGCCACTTTACTGGAAGAAGAATGATAATAAGGGAGGTTTTATAATGAAGGCCTTCAAGCAAATAGTTAGGCTGGATTTCAAGAAAGAAAAATGAAAAATGTAAAGGTGGCATGATTTGATTAAAAAAAAACACTAATGGTAACCACATTTTTCAGAACCAACACTGGGGACAATTTGACAAAAAATTTGTGTGATTTCTTGAGAGAAGAGACAACCTGGAAATTAAAATGTTAGAACTGTCAAGACAGCTAGCTAGTTTATTATAAGAGAAGCAGAACATCTGAAATCTCTTATAACTTTTAAGACACATATATTCCATGGCCACAAAGAAAAATTTTTTAAAAACAAAAGCAAACATAAAACAACAACAGCAATTCCTTGTCCTAAAAGGTCCTAAGCAACATATATCCAATATTTTTCCTCTCCTACTAAGAACAAAAAGAAATCAAGAAACACAAAATAAAATATTAAGGGAACCAAACACTGAATAAAATGAAGAAATACTATCAACTTTTTCTGGGAAATGTTATATTTTGTGTGGTACTCGTTATTAGATATTATGATTGTCATCCATCTCAATTTTGCCTAACAAATTTAAAAATCACATTTCTGCCTGGCCTTAATATATTAATTGAGTACTGACTATGCTAGGACCAGACACAGTAATAAGCCAAGTGGTCTCAGTCCCTTCCCTAAAAGAACACAGAGTTTAGCTATCAGGAATAAGCCTTTATATGTATGACATGATATTATTATGGAGCGGTAGTAAGATTTGGATAGCTATTTATGATATAGAGAAATCAAACGACCTTAAATATAAGCTCGAGCCTAAAGATCTCTTGGCCCAGAAGGTATAAACCTGTGTACCGCAACCATACCACTGTATGTTTGTGTACGCAACTCACAAACTTGTTTTGTTCAACCCATGTCATATTTTAATTAGTGTTAATATGATGGAACACCTAATCCAGAATACTCATAAATAACTGCAAAGTAGGTTCACATTTCACATGACAATTTAGCATGCAATTCACTCCAGTCACTCACATTCCTATTCTTCCTATTAGTGTTCCCCGTCTTTGCCCTTTCAAACCCACTCCAGATCTCAGTGTCAATTAACTAGAGGCATCCAGAAATTGGAAGATTTTTTTGCCCTCTTCTTAATTCCTGACAGTGTCAACAACCAAAGCAAAACAAACTCAACTAGTCCTTAAAAAACCCAAAAGCCTCATTTTTAGGACATGAAAGTGGGGAGAAAGCTATGAGAATCTACATTTCTCCCTCCTGGGGAGTTTGAGAAGAGAGAAATGCTAATTTGAAGAAACTAATAGTGAAGATGAAAAGGTACACAAATCAACTAATACTTCCAGAGAACCAACAATGGTATCATAACTTGGTACCATATTAGCACAAGGGGCCAAAGCATAATCATATTTGTCAACTAATAATTAATCAACTATATCATAATGAGTCAACTGAGTCATCTTATGCATATATGCACATTTATTCAAATATACGATATTGCTGTTGTGAGAACAAAAATTTATATATTTTTAACTACAATGATGTCATTGTCTTTTTAAGCAACAAAAACTGTAAACACAACTATGTGAGATGTGGGTCTATGCAATTTTTCCTTTATTTATTTGAAGAGGTACTTTAAAACAGAAACTCCATTTTATTTTACTTTTTTAGAGGAGCTCTATTTTAGAGGTCAATTCAGAAATATATATTCAATTTTCAATAATTAACTTGCAAAAGTTTTATTTCTAGGAATTAATTCTTTAGATATATATATACTTAAACTAGTACACACAGATGTTCATCAAATATTCTTTCTAATTGTATAATCCAAGAGTAAGGTTAAAATCCATCAGAGGATAAGGGGGTTCAGTGAATTAGAGAATTTCAGAACAAGGATCTGCCAGAGGGCCTAGACAAGGCCCTTAACTATCAGCCAAAGCAGTAAATTCTTTATATTCTTACCCAGCATCATTTGATCATTGTTATGAGAAGTGGCTACTACGTATTTCCCATGCTTCCCTGTAATGAGTAGTTTTATTTTGATTATCTTGCTTTTCCTCACCAATATAATTTGAAATGTGCTGAGGCCAGATAAATTACCTTTTGGTTTATGGGATGTCAAACATCCTATAAATGTTAAACTATATTTAGATCCAATGGAGAAAACTATGGACTTTGAGCTGGATGCAGCTTTTTTCTTACAGACAGTGAAACAAAATTCCTAACTAATATGACTCTTTGAATACCATCCATCTCACCTTCCTTTCAAACGTCAGCTCATGCAAGTTCTCATTACTATCCAGTCTCAGCTTTTCCCATTTTATGTGTCTTTCCTCATCTCTCTACGTACTGCCTTTTGCGTAAAGAGAATCAATTAGGGTCTCCAACATTGCATTTCACTGCTGGAACCTCATTGACTTAGGAAAGCATGAATCCGTTCTTAGGATCTACTTTCCTTAGACATCTACAAGCATATTTACATGCAAATGTAAAAATAATTGTTACCATTTAATCATACCTAC
>NC_043700.1:112255813-112256849 GCF_006229205.1 Suricata suricatta
TGTGTTGTTTTTAAGTATTGTATGTTTTGTGGATCCCCATTTGTATTCTTACCCGGGCTCCACAATATGTTAGGGATAGGTCTGATATCATCAATTCCTCTATTGTAATTTCCTTTTTTTCCATATTAGAAGCAGTATATGGAAGCTGGATTTGTGGTTGACGTCAATGGTATAATAAAAGGATTTATTTGATCTTAGTTTATTCCAAGTTCAAGGACAGATAAGACTTTAGAGACTGAAGTCAGGGTAGGGCCAGAAAAGAATCCAGAGAAAGGAGAGAGGAGAAAAAGGAGGCACAGTTTATACATCCAGATCTCTGGGTTTAGATTAGTTAGGTGAATTTTAAGTTCAGCAGTTTTGGATTGTAATTGTATCAGCTCAGTTTCAAGATGGAGTTGGGAGTTAAGAGCTTTATTGGAGGTCTAGTTTGAGGAAGAAGAATGGCAGAATGCACAGGAGCAGGTAGGCAAAGGCTTCAAAAGATGCGGCCGCTCTGAGCCTGCAGGGAGAATGGAAGGAAAGAGGAGAAAGTAGGAAGGCCTCAGATTACTGCGCAGTTCTGAGAAATCTCAGCCAGCCCTATGCGGATCTCGTGCACAGTTTACCCATAGGGGAGTCCTGAATTGGGAAGAAAGGGCAAGGCCCTAGTACCCCAACCAGGCTCAGTCATTAGTGGGGACTTCTGGGGAGAGCGTGCCTCATCTCAAATGCTGCAGTGGGTCCCGGAAGTGTTACAGTGGAAGCTGGTAAGCAGAGGGCACTCCTCACAGCAGGTTCTCGGGGGATCTGAGGGGTGAACTACGTAGCTGCTACATTTATTTCTTCTGCACATGTAACTTATGATTTTTATGAAAACGTTCTAAAATCAAAATGAGCACAAAAAATTCAGAGAAAACTGAAAATGTCTCATAATCCTATTCTCTATGGATAACCATTAATGTTTGGTAAATGTATTTATTAAAGTTTTCCATAGAAACAAAAATAACAGATGGTGTGTGTGTGTGTGTGTGTGCGCACACACACACACACACGCATG
>NC_043700.1:112256949-112274775 GCF_006229205.1 Suricata suricatta
ACTAAGATCAAATAAATCCTTTTATTATACCATTGACGTCAACCACAAATCCAGCTTCCATATACTGCTTCTAATATGGAAAAAAAGGAAATTACAATAGAGGAATTGATGATATCAGACCTATCCCTAACATATTGTGGAGCCCGGGTAAGAATACAAATGGGGATCCACAAAACATACAATACTTAAAAACAACACATCCAGTTAACAAAACTCTAAATAAAGTATGTCCTATCCTAGGGGCACTTGAGTGGCTCAGTCGGATAAGCGTCCAACTTCAGATCAGCAGATCAGGCCACAATCTCATGGTTTGTAAGTCTGAGCCCCACATTCGGCTCTCTGCTGTCAGCATGAAGCCCACTTCGTACCCTCTGTCTCATACTCTCTGCCCCTCCCCAGCTCATTCTCTCTCTCTCCCCCTCCTTCTCTTTCTCTCTCTCTCTCTCTCTCTCTCTCTCTCTCTCTCTCTCTCTCAGAACAAATAAACTTAAAAAAAATTTTTTTAATGTCCTATCCTACTACCTTGAAAAGTATACCTTGACCAAACCCTGGAAAGATAGGATCAAACTTATAATTCCCAGATTCCTCAAAGATCTAGTACATAGAGTCACTGATAAAATTATCCCCGTTATCTGCCCCTGTCCCACACCTGGCTTACCCCTCTTCATTTCCATCCCTAGTCTCTTCTTGTTCCCCCACACTCCTCCCACATAGCTATAACCCAGGGCTAGGGGCACACCCACAGGTGGAGAGAGCTGCCTTCATGAGGAATGACCAAAGTAAGAGGCTCCTCAAGCCCTTAAAGTGGATTCCAGCCATTTAGTTATATAATTTTTGTATCTGGGTCCACATAGCATGGTTTAGAAGGCAGGCATAGGTATCAAATGGGCCCACCTCCCAATTGGGCATATCTTCTAGGTCCTAGTCCCTACAGAGGCAAATCACAGGAGGAGAGCCAGAATGGGGCATGAGGAGTCATAATATCTACATTAGTTTGCTGGTGCCACCATAAGAAAATATCACATACTGGGTAACTGAAACAACAGAAATTTATCTTCTCATAATTCTGGAGGCTAGAAGTCCAAAATCAGGATATTTCAGGGTTGGTTTCTTCTGAAATCTCTCTCCTTGGCTTGCAGATGGCCACCTTCTCACTGTGTCTTCACGTGGTTGTCCCTCTCTCAATGCTTTCTGTGTCCTAATCTCCTTTTCTAATAAGGACATCAACTCTAGTCCCATTTTACTTTCATTACCTCTTTAAAAGCCCTGTCACCAAATATAGTCACATTCTGAGGTACTAAGGACCTCAATGTATGAATTTGGGAGTTGGGAAGATACATTTCAGCCCATAACAATGCCCAAGGAAGGGGTTCCTTTTGGGTTTAAGGGTGGTACTAGAGATTACTATATAACCTGGAAAATTTTAGCTGGTACATGATCAGTATAGAACAGCTGCTTGTGTGAGACTATCTCAGACACTACACAGGGAACCTAGCCCTCACATAGTAATCTTGAACTTCTGCAAAATAACGAGGCAGCAAGAAGTTGAGAGTCTGAGTGGGATGAAAGGAGTTCCAGGAGTCATGAAAATCTACCCTTAGTAGTCAAAGCAATCATCTTTATCCCTAGCCATCTATGGAATTTATGTAAGGGACAGATACAATAAATACGAAAATGAAACAAAAAGGCTAAATTGCCTTCAACTTGGAGAATCACATTCAAACCAGAGTTTATTTGCTAAGCACCAATGCCTGAATTCAGCCATATACAAATTGTATCCAAACAAAAACAAAAACAAAGCAAAACAAAAAACCTGCTGCAAAATAGTGTTCAATACATATGTAATGGTTTGATTTAAAAACAAAAGAATGTGATTTTTGTAAAATAGACTCACAACTGGAAGGATTACTCAATCATAGAGCTGTAATATTAACCAAGATCTTAAAATGCTGCTTAGTATCCAATCTCTCTCCAATATCATCTTTGAATTCCCAGAGAATATAATCTGAACATTTTGTAATCCTCCTGTAGGGAAAGCCCCTATGGCAATTATAGAATATAGCTTCCCACCCCAAATACCATCTCTTAGTGACCTCATTTCTACCTTCTTTCTCCCCGCCTGACTTCCTCAAAAGTAGGCAGAATTTCCTTCTACAATTTAATAACCCCATTGTTGAGAATTTTACCTCAAAACTTATTTCAATCCTTCAGCAGTTAACTATCAATTCCTTTGTATTTTCCTCAGGAGAAAATGGGCAATAAATAAATAAATATCACCCTCTGCTTACGAGATCTTCCTATAGTTGAAAATATTATTAAATTGTTCCTCAGTCTTCAGTTTGATAAGAAAAAGTGCAGTTTCCAGTAATTGTATATATCGTGAGGTGAAGTCATTGAGAAAACCTATTCAGCAGCTGCATTTAGTATATTTAATGAATGCACAGCTCTACTGGCTTCCCCTATCATGGTCACTGTTACCAAAAAAAACCCCAACTAATTGGATCAAAGGTCTAAACTTAGAACACACAAAACAACACAGAAAAGAAGCAGCACATTATAATTTTCTATGCAGTTTTTTCCTTCATGCTAAATGCCTTAGGGATTATAGTGGAAGGATTTTAAAAATAAGACTTAAAATTTTTTTGCATTGAACTAAAAGGAAAACAAGAGAGACAAGTGTTGAAGGGTAAAATTAAAAAAGAAGTAGTTAATTTTATGACCAGTAAACGATACTGTAGTGAGATTATCAAATCAAACTGGTATTGGATAAATAGACCTGAGAGAACACCTCTCTGCTAATGCTTGCTATTCTCTCTACAGGTCCAGGCTCCTGGTACAATCAGTTTTATTCATAACCCACAAAAGAATAATATTAGTAGTACACTTAAAAGCCATCTGAATACATTTTAAAGCTGCATAAACAGCAAAAGAGCAGAAAAAACATGGCAAGAAGAGATGAATGTCATGGGAACCCCAGAAGTCACATTAGAAGCAGTCCCATTCCCTGGATCTTCACCACGTAGGACCAAACATTCCAACCGAAGGAGATTGTTTTTCAGTTCGGTTTTGTTTATTAATTTTGATTTTGGCCAGGTTTGTTATGAGAATTTTTGCCTTGTTGTTGTTTGTGGGGTAGGGAGAAAATAAACAACATAATTGGAATAACACAAAGAAGCAAGAAGCAGCTCACTACTTGGGACCATCTATCATACTACAATACATTGCTAACAAATAACAGAGAAAATTAGTTCTCCCATTTTGCATCCTTCTTTGCATTAAAGAGAAAGTCTTCACACAAAAAATAGAATAAATTTTTAATTTATTTGAGAGAGAAGGAGTGCATGCATACATGTGAGCAGGGTAGAAGCAGAAGAGAGGGGAGGACAGAGGATCCAAAGTGGGCTCTGGGCTAATAGCATAGAGCCCGATGCGGGGCTCAAACTCACAAACTGTGAAATCATGACCTGAGCCAAAGTTTGACGCTTAATCGACTGAGCCACTCAGGCAGCCCTGGATGGAAAAAATTTTTGAAAACACACAAAAGACACCAAATAGACAAAGCAATCTTGAGAAAGAAGAACAAACCTGGAGGCAACACACTCCCTGATTACAAACTCTACTTACACCTGTAGTATTTAAAACAGTATGGTATGGGCATCAAAACAGACATAGATCAATGGAATGGAACTAGAGCCCAGAAACAAACCCACACATATATGAATAATTAATTGGTGACAAAGGACTCAAAGATATACAGTAGGGAAATTGAGTCTCATCAATAAACGGTGCTGGGAAAACTCAGCAGCAATGTGGAAAAGAATGATATTGGAACACTCTATTACAGCATATACAAAAATGAACTCAAAATGGATTACATACTTGAATGTAAGAGCTGAAACCATAAAACTCTTAGAAGAAAATACAGGCAGTAAGCTCCTTGACATAGGTCTTGGCCATGATTTTCTGAATCTGATGCCAAAAGCAAAAGCAATGAAAATAAAAGTAAACAGGTGAGACTACATCAAACTAAAAGTCTTCTGCACATGAAAGGAAAACATCAATAAAATAAAAAGACAACCTACTGAATGGGAGAAAATATTTGCAGGTCATATAGCTGAGAAGGGGTTAATACTCAAAATGTATAAAAAAACTCATACCACTATTAGCAAAACAAACAAAAATCTATTTAAAAATGGGCAGGGGGTGCCTAGGTGGCTCATTCACTTAAGCATCTGACTCTTGATTTTAGCTCAGGTCATGATATCACAGTTTGTGAGTTCAAGTCCCACATTGGGCTCTAATGCTGACACTGTGTGGTCTGTTTGGAATTCTTTCTCTCTTTCTCTGCCCCTCCTTCTCTCTCTTTCTCTGCCTCTCAAGAATAAATAAATATTTTTCTAAATGGGCAGATCTGCATACATATTTTCCCAAAGAGAAATAACTAACAAGTATGTGAAAATATGCTCAACATCAGTAATCATGAGAGAAATGCAAATTAAAACCACCATGAGATCTCAGTTTACACCTGTCAGATTGAATTTTATCAAAAAGACAAGCAATAACACATGTGGGCATGGATGGAGACAAGGAAATCTTGTGCACTGTTGGTGGGAATGTAAATTGGTATTGCCACTATAAAAAATAGTATGAAGTTTCCTCAAAAGATTAAAAATAGAACTACCCATATGATCTAGCAATTCCACTTCTGGGTATTTATCCAAAGTAAAAAATAAATCACTAACTCAAAAATATTATATACCCTCTATGTTCATTGCAGCATTATTTACAATAGCCAAGATATGGAAACAATTTAAGTACCTATTAATAGATGAATGGATAAAAAAAGATTACACACACACACACACACACACACACACACACACATAATGAAATATTATTCAGCTATAGAAAAGAATAAAATCTTGCCATTTGCAACATGAATGGACCTTGAGGATATTATGCTAAGTGAAATAAGTCAGTCAGAGAAGGACAAATACAGTATGATGTCTCCTATTTCACAAATATGGTATATATGGAATTTAAAAAGAGGCTTATAGATACAGAAAACAGACCAGGAGTTACCAGAAGCAGGAAATAAGAAGAAATGGATGAGAAGGGTCAAAGGTTAAATAAACAAATAAATAAATAAAATTTTAATGATAAAAAAAGGACAGGAGTTATAAAGTTTATTTCATACCTGTTTGAGTAATGTAGTAGATATGTGATAATCAGCTTGTTATTCCATTTTGTCTCTTTATTAATTCCTCATGTAGGGTCACATGGAATACTACAGTAGAGAGAGCTAGGTAATGCCAGGTGATGGGGTAATGGGTTTGGACCTACGCTCCTTGTTACGCTGTGCGTGCAAGAAAAGGACTAGCCCACCATATCGCTCCTTCAGCTCTTCAACAAATCTAAAGACAACATGTCCTTGAAATGTGGACTTTAGTAAGGAACTACTCTTGAAAATGAATTTATTTCTCTATTTTCATCCTTGCAAATAACAGAACCTTTCAATAATTAAAATTTCAAATTCGGAACTAGATTTAAACAGAGCACATGATTTTGCTAGCTACTTTTCCCTCACTATGGATGTTAGATAATGTCTACTTTTTCTTCTGAATCTGTAGACTGCTGTTGAGTGTAAAGGGGGGCAATTTCAATCCTTGACTTATTTTTTAAGGGGTTGAGGGGTTCCTGGGTGGCTCAGTCAGTTAAGTGTCTGACTTTTGATTTCAGCTCAGGTCATGATCTCATGTTTCATGAGACTGAGCCCTACATTGGGCTCTGTGCTGGCAATGCAGAGCCTGCTTGGGATTGTTTCCCTCTCTTTCTCTCCCACCCCCCCTCCCCTTCCTTGCTTGTGCTCTCTCTAAATAAATAAATAAACTTTAAATGAATGATAAAGGACTGAAATCCAAAATTGGTGACATGAGAGTTGAAGAACTCTTCTCAGATTAGTTGATTTGTTTTTTGCTGGTTTTAAGTTCAAAGAGATCTAACCAGGATGGATTTTATTCCTGAATACTAAAAGTATTTGAAATTCAATGCAGGGCAAATGTCAGCATTTGAGACATCATATTGAATAAAACAGATGACAGAAGACTGAGGATGAGCAAGGAAATGTTTCATTTTCCAAATATATTTTCTTTTTTTTTTTAATGCTTATTTATTTTTGAGAGAGACAGAGTGTGAGCAGGGGAGGGGCAGAGAGAGAGGGAGACACAGAATCTGAAGCAGGCTTCAGGCTCTGAGCTGTCAGAGCAGAACCTGATGTGGGGTTCGAACTCATGAACCATGAGATCATGGCATGAGCCAAAGTCAGACATTTAACTGACTGAGGCACCCAGGAGCCCCTTTTTTCCAAATACATTTTCTGAAAACTATAGACTTCTAAAATGTATTTCAACCACTGGCCAAAAAAAAAAAATAAATAAAAACCACTTGAACAAATCATTAATATATATATTAATTTATATATATATTTATTTATATATAAATATAAACATTTATGTGTTAATGACTAGAAGCCAGCCTGACCTTTGAGAAATAAATCCTGCAAATTAACCTAATACTTTTTTCTCATAGCCAGACTGGCATAAAATGTTATATTTGCATTCCAGCAAGGCATTTGGTTTTAATAACATACTTACTAATTAGATAGAGAAATGTGATCCGGATAATATTACAAGTGAGTGATTCAATAGCTAAATGCATGATACCCAGAGAGTGCTGGTTAGTAGATCAAATTCAACCAATAATAAATTATCTACTTTGATACTTAAACTAACAAGTGAGCAGAAAATTTATCTGTTCATAAAATTTGAAAATAAGCATAAATCAGATAAATTATATGCTTGACAGCATTATCCAGATCCAAAATATGCAACAGACTATACTAATAAGCCCATTAGGAAGATAAAAAATTTTCAAAGGAAAAATCTAAAATACTACCTATAGACTCCAAATTTCAAGTACACAAATGCAAAATTAGAGAAACATGCCTTAACTAAGTAGATATTTTTCCAATTCTGCTAAAATTCTTGCACATAACCTCAGGGCAATGCTAACTTCCTAATAACCCAGGGAGATAAAAAGACAGTGATCTAGACCTTGAATAAGATGCAGGCATGTGAAAAACCAGAAGCAAATTATGTTCTTCATGCTGAGAAGCCAGCATGCAACTTTGCTTAACTAGGGCAAGGAGCCTGAGGTAAAGAGAAACAAGAAAAAATGGAGCCAGACCAGAGGAAAGAACTGATGCTAATAGTCGAGGAGTAACTTCGGGCAGGAAGCAGGTAAATACAAGAGACTTCAGAAGAAGCAATCATCCCAATGCCATCTCAAGTTTATGATTCTCTTGATGTTCTGTGGTTTAGTGACTACCTGGAAGGAGAGTGGCACGAATCAGGCTGAAAACGCTTCATTACCATCCAGGCATAATTGGGACCATCTTAGTAACAGCGAAAACATGAGGTAAACATCTGTCATACTAGAGGAGACATAAATAATTCTGCCTGCCACCCTGTGGGGTTGACCACTTCAAAAAAACAAAAACAGAAACTTTTAATGGAAAGAGTTGAGTGTAAGGCACTGTGCAAGGCATTTTGGAAGAAACAAATGTAAGCAGGATACAAATAGGTTTTCGTCCACATTAAGTCCAAGGCAGTATCTGCTGTGTTCAGGGAGCAGGACAAACATAGTACTAGACACATTCAAATGATAGTAAGGCTCCTTCTGGCTAGGTTTGTGAGGAAGCCTTCTTGGAGGAAATGGCATTTAGCAGAGCTAAAGTGAGTAGCATGGACCCTCCCCATATACGACACAGCTTACACTTGGATAATATCTGAACCCCTCAAAATACGGAAAACCGTATCTGTAGCTTGACCTACTGACCTGTGTGGATTGCAGCAAGCTTCCAGTAGGGTTCAGTCAACCCAAAGCACCAGTAGGACAGCAGAAGGCAGAAGAAGAATGAAGTCAGAGTCTTTCTTCCTCTGATTCCCCCCTGCCAGCGGCCACCCAGATTATCTGTGTCTGTCTCCCAAAAGCCAGCTCCTGTCATAGGACCCTCTATTACAGCTCTCACACCAGGTTCAGGAGCCTCTCTCGTCCCTTCCCCTTTCAGCCTAGGAAGACAAAGTCTCCCAGCTGATACCAGCCCTGAGGTGTCGCTATCTAGCCTTTCTAGTCTTCACTAAGCCCTGCCTAGAGCTTTATGAACTGTCCTTTTATTAAACTCTGCTCAGTAACTCAGTTTGAGTGTAGCGTCTCTTTCCTGACTCATACAGTGTGCTTTGTCGTCTCATATTCATAATGCTAAGCTGAAGACTCTAATCAAGGCTTGAAATATGAGTCTGCTTATGGAGAATAAAATATTAGGGATTTAGGACCCCAATCTGACTATATAAGCACCCTTAGAAAGGAGATGAGTTTAGGCAATTGCCGGAAGTAGGCATAAGGTCTTCTCCTTCCCAAAGTTCCCATCAGTAACTTTGGTTATGTATGATCAGACTCATAAGGACGAAATGCACTACCTCAATGAGATAAATAGCCCCTAACATTGCACTACTGAACCAAGATAAGACAAATTAGGAATCTGCACTCACCCGTGCCTAAGAAATACAATCCCATTACTTCTGTCACTGCAGCTGTCACCACCCATATATGATGGCTCCTGGCTACTAACTGCCCGAGAGGAAGCCTCCAAAGACCAAGCAAAACCTTACAGCTTGAGTAATAAAAATGAAATAAAGTAGGCTTCTCAATTTAGGAGAATCTGCTGCTTGCTTTAGTAAAATGTTGCAAAGGCAGACCCAACATTATTAGTAATGCTGTTCCTTAGCTTAGGTAGGTCCATGTGTTTATTTTCTTATTAATGTTTCTCTCCCCTTTCCCACTCCATCTGGTCTCACCCCTGTCTCTCAGTAACCAGAGACTCATAGCTGTGCCTGTAAGAGATTCTACTGGAATTTGGAGAGAGCAAATGAGGCTCACATGACTGCACAGCACTGTCAACAATTTAAGATTAAGAAACTTCCCTCCCTTCTACCATTTCCAACTCAGAAGCATTTTCAATGACTGTGTCTTCCCGGGGCTCCAGTCTCCCATATTCTGTGGCATCTCCATCCTCCTCTCTCCTCCTCTCTCCTTCAGAGATTGCTCATCTCTGAATTCTCCAAATTTCTGTTTATTTCTTAGCCAGAGAAGTTTAGCAGTCAGTCTCTCTCTGTTTCACTGCACCCCAGAAAGCTCATCCTGGAAATAAAATATATCTATTGATGTAGGTTCCCAAACAAAGATAGTTTTCTCCTTGAGATAAACCCTCCACATGTGCTTAGAAATAATAGTGTTTTTTCTCTACCACAACCGTGCACACACTTTGTAAACATAATGGATTTTAATGTGCATATTTTAAGAAAACCTTCCAAACTCTATTCACTTTCAGCTTACAGACACCATCAATGGCTCTACCATAAGGTTATAGAAAAGATAGATGAAGGATATCAATGGAAACTTCCTTTCCATGATAAAAATCTTTAAAATTCAGGGCTTAAAATACTCCATGCAAACCTCCATACTCCTGTTCCCTTCTACAGCCCAAGGGAAATGCTAGAGTTGTTTCACAAGACAACCCGACCCTGGCTGACAGGCACCAAATACCACAGACTTTAGAGCTCTTTGTACAGCTTTCTGCACACAGTGGGTGCTCAATAAATATTTCTGGCTGATTGATTCTGGCTCCCGTGATCCAGAGAACTCACACAGAAGCAGCCAGTTTGGAAAACAAATTATGTTTGAGTTGCAGGCTAATAAATATTGTACAAGCAGATTCTGACTAGGGAAAACATATTCTAGAGTGAACTGAATGCAGTTTTCACTTTTTTATTTTTAATTTTCATGTAAGTGCTCTGTTGTGGGCTGCACTGTAGTTCCCCCAAATTTATATGTTGAAGTCCTAACCCCTAATACCTAGAAGGTATTTAGACATCAAGTCTTTAAAGAGGTAATTAAGCTAAATGGTCATTAGCATGGACCCTACTCCAGTGTGACTGGTGTTCTTATAAGAAAAGGAGATTGGGGGGGAGGGGTGCACCTGGGTGGCTCAGTCAGTTGAGCGTCCGGCTTTGGCTCAGGTCATGATCTCACGGTTCGTGGGTTCGAGCCCCGCATCTGGCTCTGTGCTGATAGCTAGCTCAGAGCCTGGAGCCTGCATCCGATTCTGTGTCTCCCTCTCTCTCTGACCCTCCCTTGCTCGTGCTGTCTCTCTCTGTCTCTCAAAAATAAAAACATTATACATACATACACAATACATACATAAATAAATAAGAAGAAAAAAAAGAAAAGGAGATTGGGACACAGACATGCCCAGAAGGAAGCACATCTGAAGACACAGGAAGAAAATAGCCATCTACAAGCCAAGAGGAGACCAGCCCTGCTGATATCTTGATCTCAGGCTTATAGCCTCCAGAATTGTAAGAAAACACTGTGATATTTGTTCTGGCAGCCTGGCAAAGTCATACATGCTCTCATAACTTGTAGCAACAAAGTTCTAAACATTTAGGGGAAGGGAATTTGCAGAACTCTCTAAAAGCCTGATGAAAGTGTCTTGAATCTCCCTAAGATCTGTTCAAATGTAAAGTTCAAAACTTTACATTTAATTCTAGGGGATTCATAGACCTCTTTGATCCCGGACCCACAATTAAGATCCCCTGTGTGTAGTATCAAATACTCTCAAAAGATATGCATGAAAAATTTGCTGGACTAGTCGTGAGATATCTTCAGGTGGTTTACCCAAGCCTCCAGTGATGAGAGGTATGCTCATTACCTTTGCAACCAAATCATAAATAATACATTAATTAAATGACTGATTATATAACATTTCAAAATTTCACACACAAAAAAAGTAAGACAGGCTAAGGAAAAAACCCTGAACATAACTTTATTCAAAACTATAGTAAAATAGGGGTGCCTGTCTGGCTCAGAGGGTAGAGCATACAACTCTTGATCTTGGGATCTTGACTCAAGACCCACATTGGGAATAGAGTTTAACTTGCTTTTTAACTACAAAATTATAGTAAAATAATTGTGAAAAAATAACTTCATGAGCAAGTTGAATATGTTTAAATATTTCTCTAATACTCAAGAAAATATTGGTAGTTATGATCAGGATTTTAAAAGAACGGTAAAGCTGAAGCACTTGGGTGGCTCAGTCGGTTAAATGTCTGACTTCAGCTCAGGACATGATCTCATCACTTGTGACTTCAAGCCCTGCATTGGGCTCTATGCTGACAGCTCAGAGCCTGGAATCTGCCTAAGATTCTGTGTTTCCTTCTCTCTCAGCCCCTTCCCCACTCATGGTGTGTGTGTGTCTCTCTCACTCTTTCTCTCAAAAATAAATGAACATAAAAAAATTTTTAACAAAGAACAGTAAAGAGGGGCATCTGGGTGGCTCAGTGCGTTAAGCCCTGCATCAGGCTCCACACTGACAGTTCAGAGCCTGCTTGTGATTCGATCTCTCCCTCTCTCTGCCCCTGCCCCCATGTCTCAAAATAAATACATAAAATTAAAAAAGAATGGTGAAGAAGATGGCCATGCAAAAATGAAATTAACTAGAATAAAATATATTCAAAAATAAAATATTTGAACTAAAATATTATATGACTTGTGTCAATAAAGGAGTTTAAGCTGAATAAAAGGGAAGAAACTTGTCTCCCCCCAAGACAGGTTGTGAGGTAAGATGGCTCATGGCTGAAGTGTTGGAACAGGGGCTAGATAATCAGTTGTTAGGGGTGCATACAAGAAGAGACTCTGTGGGAATGGGGGCGGGGGGAGTTGAACTATATGCCTCTAATACCTACACTTCACTAGTAAGGGAAATGATACATGCAAAATAAAATTCCTCTGCAAAGTGTACTGTGTCATAAGAAAAACAAATTGATAGAGGAATTCAAAGAAGTGTTGCTGTTTGTATGTGAATTTCTAACTCTGAGTTCCCTGAGTCCCTTTACTTCATCATCCAGCTGACTGCAGGGGTGAAGGGGCAACATAATCCATTTAAGGTCACGTGTCAGGGAGCACAAAAAAGGGGGGCTTCCAACAGAAAACAAATGTGCTGCTTTCTAGCACAAGCCAGTCAGGAAAACAACTAAAAACCTGCATCAACTTTAGAGGGAGGAGAAGGAAGCAACAATACAGATACCCTTGGTCAGGCATCAACCTGGGCATGTATTTCCACACCCCTAACTGACTAGAGATCTCTAAGACCGAGAGACAGGTTGTTCCTGACTTTTTTCATTTCATGTGAAGTATCTATTGCTGATTTTGAGTTTTAGCTTCATCCTGAAAATTTGCTTATTCCAGAATATTTTTAACATATATACCATAAACCATTCAGAAATAGAAGATATCCTCCTTTAAAAAAATGAAAATTTTCCCCATAAAGATCTAGGTTCCTATAATAGTTTCAATAGTTTAGACCAAAAAATGTTAAATCCTTACCACTAATAAATTACCATATTAAAAAAGCAGTTGTTTTTATTTTAAAATAATAAATTTGAAGATAAATATCAACTATAATGCCTACTAAATGCACAGAGATAGGGTGTTTTTCTTTATTTGGTAGAAGTGGAAAGATATGTGCTAGGTCAATTAGTTACCTTATCAATGAAAGCTAACATTTACTGAGGCACATGATGTGCTAAGCACTTTAAATGCAGCATCACACTTATTCTTCACAACAGCCCTATGAAGCAGACACTATTAAAACTCCATATTATTGATGAGACATCTGAAGCACAGAGCAATTAAGTAATTTGCCCAGGATTACATACCAAATTAAGTGGGAAATCTAGAATTCTCCCTAAGAACATATTGGTTTCCTTGGTGTTTTTTGTTCGTTTGTTGGTTTTTGTTTTCAGGAATCAAGGACCTAGTCACCTATCAATTATTTATGTATTTAGTTGTCAGGAGCGCCGAGTCTTGGCTGCCTCGGGCAAGGATTATCGCTCTCCAGGGAGTGAACCAGTAAACAAGATTTACATCTGGAGGCTAGGAGTGTGCATTTCCTGGCCCAGATTTTTGGAGACTGTCATGCTGGGCCAGCCGTAGAATGGCCAAGGTGCACAAAAGATCAAAACCACATTTTGGATTATTCAGCGCTAGCTCCCCCTCCCCAGCATTGCAGAGGCAAGTCTGGGCGCTTCTTTTGATATTCATTTGACTCTGTTACCTGGCAACCGACCCGGGCAGTTCCCCGCCCCAAAACCATATATAAAATAAGAGTGTTTTTTGGGGGAGAGGAAAGGAGAGGAAGAAGAATAAAGAAGCTAGAGGCTTGATCGGAAACCGTGTGCTGTCTTCACTCTCTGCGCTCCCCTCTCCTGCCCTGTTTTCTCTCCCTCCCTCAGGAAAAGAACCCGCCAGGGCCGGGGCGGGACACTACATTTAGTTAGTTATTCTTAACTGATATTCAGTTTATTTAAAAGGTTGATTTAAGCATCTGCAATCGTGACTTCAACCTCAATTCCTGGCTCAGTACTGATGGAAGTTATCTGTTTAAGAATCTCAGAAGGACTGTGTCAATCAATGAGTTGCTTGTGGATCCTCATCTGAAAATGATCCCAAGTCTAAAACATTCATGTCAAGGAAATTTTCTTATAGTGATTCTCAGAGTCATGGTAGGCATCTGAACTGGTCCTTTCACTTTGAGATTCTTTTTCTTTGTGCCTCTGATCAAGTCAGCACATACTTTCTCTGTTTATGTTGAGGTTGGTTAGAGTAATTCTAATTGGGTGAATCGCCATCTCTGGTTCCATGGGTGTCTTTCCAGTTTCTTTCAAAGCCATGGCTAGGGTGTAGCTCTCTTACTTGTTCCTCAGCAAGAGCAAACAGTGGTGAGTCAGAAGCAGATCAAGGCCTACAAAACTCCCTGGTAGCTGCGATGGCATATGCCTCAAAGGGCCCTATGTTGTTTTTAATAACCCTAAAGAGTAGCTTTGAGAAAGTCATTATAAATCAGCAATATGCAGCCTGAAGATATATATACAAGGGAATCATTTTATAGTATGAGATCAAGTATTTCATGTTTTCAACCTTCCTCAAGTATTATTCCCTGAGCTATACTGGGGTCCACAGAGCATGGCACTCAGGCAAGCACCTCCATTTTGCTCTGCCCATTTTTGATTAGGGGGTATTGGTGATGCCATGACAAAGTTAAAGAAAGGCAACTCTAAATTCTCTATAACAGGAGAGTTCACTATGCCCTCCTCACTGCCACCCATCAATCTAAATGATCATTCATCATCAATGAGCTCTCTCCACTGTGGTTGGACCACAACAGCTGATTTTATTCACAATCATGATTCTTAACAGCAATGGCTCAAAGTACATATTTTGATCTTACAGTACTCCTCCTTTATCTGTGGGGGATATGTTCCAAGATATCTCTTCCAGTGGATGCCTGAAACCCTGGGTAGTATTGAACCATATATCTATAGTGTTATTTCCTGTACCTATATACCTATAATAAAGTTTATTTATAAATTAGGCACAGGAAGAGACTAAAAACAATAAGAATAAGATAGAACAATTATAACAATGTAAATGTGGCTTCTCTCTCTCAAAATACCTTATTGTACAGTACTCACTCTTGTGATGATGTGAGATAATAAAATGCCTACATGATGAAATGAAGCAAGGTGAATGATGTAGCCATCGTAATATAGAAGTAGGCTATTATTGACTTCTAACAATTCATCTTAAGGAGAAATGTCTGTTTCCATGGTTGACCACAGGTAACTGAAACTACTGAAAGTGAAACCATAGTTAAGAAGGGACCACTGGCACACCTGAGAGACATTGCAAGTTTAGTTCCAGACCACTGGAAAAAAGTTAATACTGCAATAAACCAAATCAAATAAATTTTTTGGTTTCCCTGTACATATTAAAGTCATGTTTACACGATCCTATTAACTCTATCATGTGTGCAATAGCATTATGTTTTTGAAGTACATACCTTAATTAAAAACTACTTTATTGCTAAAAAAAAAAGAATGTTATCATCTGAGCTTTCATCAGGTCATAATCACTAATCACAAAGAACCATAACCAATATAATAATAATGAAACTGTTTGAAACTTTTTGAAAATTACTGAAATGTGACAGACACAAGTGAACAAAAAGCTGTTTGGAAAATGGTGCCAAATGGTGCCAGACTTGCTCAATGCAGAACAATTTATGGGGGGAAAAGCAATATCTACAAAATGCAATGAAGTGAAGCACAATAAAACAAGGTATATCTGTATTGTATTCCATTTGTCTACCAAAATGTTTATATATGTTTCTCTCTTGGAGTTTTGTTTTCCGCCTTATTCCAACGGTCTTGAGAATCCATCTAAAAATCCATTCCAGGGTTGCCTGATGGCTCAGTCGGTTAAGCATCCAACTCTTGGTTTTGGCTTAGGTCACCATCTCACCATCATGATATCAAGACCTGCAGTGATATCGAGTCCCACACTGGGCTCTATGCTAAGCATGGAGCTTGCTTGGGATTCTCTCTCTTCCTCTCTCTCTCCCCCTCCTCTGTGTATACTCTCTCTCTCAAAATAAATATACTTAAAAAATAAAAATATAAGATATAAAAATCCACTCCAACACTACATTTATTGATTATACAGTCTTGATGTTTAATTATATGTTCAACTTGTTTCCTTATTATTTCTGGATTCCTTTTTTTCCTTCTCTTTTTCTCTTGAATCTATATTCATATTCTTTCTCTCATTGTACTCTAAAGCCAAGTCCCACACTATCTCCCAATTCTTATGAAACTAAAGAACAAACATTTTTCCTACCCAGATTTTTCTAGTAGAATTAACCAATATAAAAAAGCATGCAAAAAACTGGTAAACTCTTGTGTAAGTTAAAATTAAAATAGCCAGAATACTATTCAGAATGTGCCCTAAAGAAGCCCAAAACTTCATTCAGAGAAAATAGCTAAAGTCCCTTCCATATAAAAAAATTGATGCTATCATTCACCCTAGACAATAACATTTTACTGGACATGTTGAAAGATGACATATGTTAGTTTTTGTAAAAGGAAGCCTTCAGACATTTTCTGTTAGTTTGAAAGGTATATTTTAAAGAAAAAACAAACTCTGATAGGTTAGCTTTGGAGATAGAGATAGGCAGGAATGTGGCAGTCAGAAGTGAAAGATGAAACAGAAAAAATAAAGGTCCCAGTTAAGCAGTCATATAAAAATTTTGACACAATGATACAAAAAGCAATTATAAAATGACAGGCATTCTAAACCATCATGCTTAAGTGCTTTGGGTTGTACTCATAATATTTAAAATCATATATGTCACTAATATGTTTTATGCAAGCAGTGGCCAATACTCACCCTCCACAAATTATGGGGTATTCCAGGCACATAAGTGGTGGCAACTGGCAAGAAGGAAAAAGTAAATATATTAATCAAGTCTATAAATCTGAGCCAAAAAGCAGCAACAGCCATATGCTGAGGTTCAGTGAACAAAAATACATATTCCTCAACACCAAACCTTTCAATTATCAAATGCAGTGCTATTAATCTTCCAGTTGCTCTGGCCAATGATTTTGTACTTGTATCTTTATTTTCCTTCTCGTGTCCACATCTAATTTATTAGTAAATCCTGTGATACCTACTTTCAAATGATATGCTGAATCCACTTCTCACCTACACCACTACCCATCTCCTGCCCCATTCCAATCCACTTCCATCTCTTGCTAGATTATTGCAATAACCTCTTTCCTAAATATTCTCTCTGCTTCCACTCTTACACCCAACAATCTGTGCTCAGTAGCCAGACAAATCCTTTTTAACGTAAGAAAGATGTTATCACTTTCTGCTCATCATTCCAACAGCTTCCCATCCCATTCATGGTAAAACCCACAAGACTCACCATGACTTACAGTGTCCTATATAATTTTTCCACTCTCTGTTCCACCACCACTTCTCCAATCTCTTTTATTACCCTTACTCCACACCAGCCACAGTGGCTGCCTTGCTGTTCCTCCAACATTCTAACTCCTTTCCACCTGCATTAGTTATAGTTCTTCAGAGAATAGAACGAATAGGATGTATATATGTATACACACACACACACACACACACACACACACACACACGTAAGAGGAGATTTATCATAGAAAGCAGCTCATGAAATTCTAGAGCCTGTGAAGTTCCACGATCTGCTGTCTGCAAGCTAGAGAACCAGGAAAACCAGTGGTGTAATTCAGCCTGAGAATGGGAAAACAATGGTATAAGTGCCAGGCAGAGTCTGAAGAACAGGAACACTGATTTCTGAGAGCAAAAGATGGACGTCTCACCTCCAGCAAAGAGAAACTGTATTCTTCCTCAGCCTTTTGTTCTTATCAGGCCCTCAGTGGACTGGATGATACCCACCAGCACTGTTGTGGGCAATCTTCTCTACTCACTCAATTCAAATGCTAATCTCTTCCAGAAACATCCTTATAGACACACCCAGAAGTAATGTTTTCAAACCATCTGAACATCCCTTAGCCCAGTCAAGTTGATACATAAAACTAATCATCACACTACCCAAGAGCTCTTAAGACAATTGAGTTTGCCCATCTCTCCACACCCTCGCCAGCATCCATAGTCTCTTGATTTGTTCATTTTAGCCACTCTGACTGGTGTGAGGTGGTATCTCAGTGTGGTTTTGATTTGTGTTTCCCTGATGATGAGTGATGTTGAGCATCGTTTCATGTGCCTGTAGGCCATCTGGATGTCCTCTTTGGAGAAGTGTCTGTTCATGTCTTCTGC
>NC_043700.1:112274875-112279105 GCF_006229205.1 Suricata suricatta
TCCCTTCTTAAGAGAAAGCATTCAGTCTTTGACCATTAAGTGTGATGCTAGCTGTGGGTGGTTTTTGTCGTTGTTGTTGTTGTTGTTGTTTTTTGGAGTTGTTATTTAAAGTTGGGGAAGTTTCCTTCAATTTGTAGTTTTCTGAGAGTTTTTTAATCAAGAATGAGCATTGACACTGAAACTAAAAGTACAGTACCATTTATAATCACTCAAAAAAGAAAGGAAGAAATAGTTAGATGTAAGTGTAACAAGACATCCTCAGGCCTTTATTCTGAAAACTACACAATAGTGATGATGGGAATCAAACAGGGGTTAAATAAATGGAGGGTTATGCCAATTTCATGGAGTAGAAGAATCAGTAGACTAATGTCAGTTCTTCTCTAATTAACATACAAATATTCAAAAGTCAAGGTGATTCTAATATTTATATGGAAAAATAGAGGAACTAGAACAGATAAAACAGTTTCAAAAAAGAAAATACACTAGGAGAAAAAGTCTACTTAATTTCATGACTTATTATCTTGTTATAGTAATCAAGATTGCATGGCATTGAGAGAGGGATAGATACAGATCAGTGGAATGGATAGAGAACCTAAAAATAAACTTACAAATGAAAGGACACAGGTCTAAACCAAACTGACTCCATGACAGGCTTTAAGTTTCCCCTCTGATCTTAAAGGCCTATGTTTCAGTTTTCCTGAAACTATCAGGCTGTTACACATTGCCCAAGGCAAGCAACCACCTTGTCAGCAGCACCCAATCAGAAGTGGCCAGCTAACACACTTAACATTCCTAAGGACAGGCCTGTAGATGGAAACCATAGATAGTTACCTGTTGTTTAATACTAGATTAACCAGTTACTCACCCCACGTGGGGGTCCTTGGCCCACCTTGTAATTGGTTATTTTCAAAGAAACACAAATGGTCATGATTGGGCCCCGCCAAAAGTAATGAGCACTTTGGACAATGTGTATGGTTAAAATTGTTGGCAATGCTGTTATATGATAATGATTGGATCACTGTACCTATGTCACAATTTCTTGTAACTCCCCCTTCCCAAACCCCATAAAAGCCCTGCTCAGCCTTTGTTCGGGGCGGGGTCTCAGCATGGATCCACTGCACTGGTGAAGTCTGAGAGACCGAGCTTAAGCCCATAATAAAAAAGCCCTTTGCTTTTGCATGCATGACTCGGTCTTCCTGGTAGTCTCTGATCTTTGAGGATATTGCAATTTGGGCATAACACAAAGTATGGCCAACTGATTTTTGAAAAAAGGCAAAAGCAGTTCAATAAAAGGAGGATAATCTTTTCGACAAATGGTGCTGGAGCAATTTTCTATTCCCAAGGCAAAAACAGAAATAAAAACAAAAACTGTGAACTAAATCTCACATATTATGGAAACATTACACCAAAATGCATCATAAATATATATGTGAAAGATAATATACACAACTTTTTGAAGAGAGCATAGGAAAAAAAATCATTGGGATCTAGGGCTTAGTGAAAAGTTCTTAGACATGACACAAAAAACACAATTCATAAAAGACAAACATCAATTAATTGCATGTGATCAAAATTAAAGACTTTTTTTTTCTGTGAAAAGATTAGCTATAAACCAAGAGAAAATATCTGCAAACCACATGTCTTAAAAAGGACCAATTTTTAGAATATATAAAGAACTCTGAAAATTCACATAAAAAAACAAACAATCCAAATAGAAAATGGCAAAAGACATGAAGAGCCATTTCACTGAGAGGGTGTATGCATGGCAAATAAACACATGAAAAGATGTTCAGCATCACTAGCCATTAGGGAAATGCAAATTTAGACTATAATGAGATATCACTGCATACCTGTAAGAAGAGTTATACTTGAAAATATGACAATACCAAATGCCTGCAATGATGCTGAGAAATAGATCTGTTATACATTGCTCGTGGGAATGTAAAATGGTACAGACACCTTAGAAAATAATATGGCAGTTTCTTAAAAAAGCTAAACATATACTTACCACATGACACAGAAATTATACTCCGGGGCTTTTATCCCAGAGAAATGAAAACTATATTTGCACAAAAATCTGTCCATAATTGTTTATCATAGCTTTATTTGTAATAGCCAAAACCTAGAAGCAATCTAGATATCTTTCAATAGGTGAAAGGGTAGACCAACTGTGGTCTATTCATACTATGGAATACTGCTCAGCAAAGAGCCAAAGCAAAAGCCAAACCAGCCACAACCACCACAACAAAAATAAATGAGCTATTGAAAGGTGCATTATGCTCGGTGACAACAAATGTCAATCTCAAGGGGTTACATATTGCATGGTCCCATCTATGTAACATTCCTGAAATGTCAAATGGAAAATGTATTTATGGTTGCTAGAGGGGTTAGGTATGTTGGAGTGGGAGGAAAGAGGTGGATGTGACTGTGAAGGAATAGCATGGAGGAGGTCTTTGTGCTGATAAAATAATTCTATATCTTGATTGTGTTGGTAGTAACACAAATCTACACATGTCATAAAAATGACAGAACTAAACTCACACATGTGAGTCAATGTCAAATTCCTAATTTTAATATTGGACTATGATTATGAAAGATGTAGCCACTGGGGTAAACTGAGGGAAAGGTACAGATCTTTCCTCTGTACTGTTTTTGCAAATTCATATGAATCTATAATTATTACGAAATAAGATGTTCAAAACTTTAATCTTCAGAGGAAGCTATACATTCATGCAGTTTCTATAATGGCGAGAGAGATGGAAACCAAGTAACTAACTAGCTAGATAGCTACCTAACTGAATAACTAACTAACCTTGGAATGGATAACCAAGATTGCACATGATTCCTAAAGCAATGATTTCCCCCTCAAAATATCTTTTTAAATAAAAGTACATAAAAAATCTTTATTACAATAAAGTGATACATACATTAGATATTTTATGATTTTTAGAAATATAGCCACCAATTTGTAAATGTAAATCTTTGCCCTTGAACCATTCCGTGTCACTTTTAATCCTGCTTTTCTTTGGGAATCTCTCATTTGTTGCTGTCCAGCATTTCTCAGAGTACTTACTCTAGCTAATTTTTCATATGCTCCATTGGTAAGAAGGACACATTTTGGGTGTGAATCTTCTACAATGATGGCCTCTTTCTAAATGGTGGTGTTTACTCAGAGAACAAATGTCACTTAGTACTATATAAGTTATAGGTGACATATTACTTTGTGGGTATTATGCTTATTCGATAATTTCCTTAATTGAAGCTATTTTTAAAAAGTTTTTAAATCCTACATTGTGTTATTTGTTTCAAGTTTATTTTTTCCAAAAATATTTTCTTAAAAATCTTCGACTGAACAAGATTCAAGGGATGAATATTATAAGTAGACAAATTTTAGGTCAATAAATAAGAATTTTTTAATAAACATGTTCCAAGATAGCGTATGCTTTTTATTGGGAAGAAGCAGTTAAACTGGAGAAACATTTAATTCCCTTCTAACTTTAAATAAAAATAATATAAATATTAATAAATATTTGTAAATAAACAAATAATATCAATAAATCAATAAAAATATAAAATTTTTACAATGGTTTCAAGAGAGAAGTTAAAAAATGGCAAGTATTCCTTTCTAAAGAGAAATGATGCTAGCTGAAATCACATAACAAAGGTGCCATAAATGATTGAAATTATATCCCTTATTAATGGATGTAGATATTTATTAAGGTCCTACTGTGTTCTAGGCATGACTCCACGTTCAGGATTAGAGAATCTAGAATAAAGAAGTCTCTACTTTCATGGAGCTAATATTAGAGTGGGGGAGGGAGAGAATACATAGACATATAATAAGTCATGGGGTAATTCATGTGTAGAGAAGCATAAATCAGGAAAGAGGAGATAGGAAGCACTGCGGGGGTGGGGGTGTGAAGGGATTAGCTGATATTTAAACCCGGACTTAAAGGAAGTGAGAGTATGTGAGCCTTGAAGATGTCTGGGGAAACTCAATGTTTTTTGTTTTGTTTTGAAATTTTATTTTATTTTATATATTTTTTTACTTTATAAAGTTTCATATTTTTTTAACATATGCAATTATATTCCATCATTTACACTACAGTAGTTGCAATGACACTCCAAACAGAAAAGCAAAGTAAAAAATCAAAACACCAACTTCTGTTTCATGTAATTAGACTTATACAGAAATTAGAAGGTTAAGTAACAACTAGTTAATCACCTAAT
>NC_043700.1:112279205-112280400 GCF_006229205.1 Suricata suricatta
TGCCCACAGGGAAAAAATAGGGCGCACACCAACGGGACCCCCAACAAAGAGTCGGTGGCTGGTGGAGGCCCGGGCGCACGCTCAGACTGTAGGAGCTCCCAGCTCATTTCCAGCAGCGCACAGCGTCTTGAGCAAAGCTATTTAAAACTAAGAGAGACTCGGTTTTTTGCTTTTTGGTTTTTTCCTTTCCCCCATTGCAACCGCGATCCGGACTGGGGGTGGGGACTCCGCAGTTGATTCTGTGAAGGTGCGCACTTCACCCCATGCTGCTCATTTCGCCGCAGGTAGGGGCAGAGCCTCTGAGAGCAGACTCCAAGACTTACCACATCAAACCAAGCCTATCCACCAGAGGGAGCTGCTGCTTGCTTTTTTTTTTTCGTTTTTGTTTTTTTGTTTTGTTTTTTTTGTTGTTTGTCTTTTTAATATATAAAAAATTTTTTTTCTTTACTAGTTTCGTACTTATTTCTTTATCATTATTACCTTTTTTTTTCCTTTTTCTTTACTCAATTCCTTTAAATTTTACTCCTTATATTCCTTCCTCCTTTCTCCCTTACTTTTTCACCTTCTTGCAACCCAGATATATGCTCCTGTATCTCATCCTTACCTCTCCCCTAAACTGGTCATACACTTTTAAACGGTCTACTGTCCTTTGTTGTCTCCAACCCCCTTTTATATATATTTTTTGTCTTTTCTTCTTTCTCTTTTCTTTTTATTTTCTCCTCTTCTTTTTGTCCCTTTCCTTCCCATTTTCTTTCTTTTCTTTCCCCCTGTAATGTATTTCTTTGTTTGATTTGTCTGTGTGTATGTGTGCTTCTGTTCCCTCAGTGTTTGTCAGTCTGTTTTCCTTCATAGGACTACACGAAGAAACAAGCCAAAGTGTGCAAGAAGGCGAGTCCCAAATATTGCAGAGTAGGGAAATAAAATACTCACAGGCACAACAAGAGAAACTGAGAGATATCATTAAGAGAATATCTCCTGAAACGGCAGGCCCTGGAGAGTCAATAAGCCTCCTTTAACAGAGAAATACTAATAGGTGCACAGAGCCCAACGAGCTTTCTAAAGGTGACAAGAGACAGAAAACTAGCAAAAATGACAAAACGAAGAAACTCTCCCCTGAAGAACTTCCAGGGGGAAGTCACAGCCACAGAACTGCTCAAGGCAGATCTAGACAACATATCAGATCAAGAATTTAAAA
>NC_043700.1:112280500-112285664 GCF_006229205.1 Suricata suricatta
AATAAATAAATAAATAAATAAACAAATAAATACAAACAATAACCCAGACAAAAGGCAAGATGAAAAAATTCACCCCAAAAGAAAGAACAGGAAAAAGTCACAGCCAGAGACTTTTTATGTTTATTTATTTTGAGGGGGGAGGGGCAGAGAGAGAGATAGAGAATCCCAAGCAGGATCTGTGCTGTCAGCATGGAGCCCAACATGGGACTCAATCTCATGAACCATGATATTATCACCTGAATTGAAACCAAGAGTCAGACAATTAACCAATGGAGCAACCCAGGAGCCCATGTGGTCAGGGATTTAATCAATACAGATACAAATAAGATGTTTGAACCAGAATTTAAAACAATAAACATAAGGATACTGGTTGGATTTGAGAAAACCATAGAAGACACTACAGAGGGGCACCTGGTTGGCTCATTCAGTTAAGCATCTGACTCTTGGTTTTGGCTCAGGTCATGATCTCATGGTTCATGAGTTCATGTCCTGCTTCAGGTTCTGAGCTAGCAATACAAAGCCTACTTGGGATTCTCTTACTCCCTCTCTCTTTCTCTGATCTGCTTATGCTATCTCTATATATATTTCAAAATAAATAAAAATAAACTTTAAAAAAGAATACACAAGAGAATCCCTTACTACAGACATAAAAGAATGAAAAACTAGTCAAGACAAAATAAAAAATGCTATAACCAAATGCAAAATTGAATAAATACAATGACAAGGATGGACAAAGCAGAGGAACAAATCAGTGATATAGAAAATAAAATTATGGAAAGTAACGAAGCTGGGGGGAAAAAAGGGAATGAAAGGTACTAGATCATAAATGTAGACATAGAAAACTCATTGACTCCCTAAAACATACTAACAGTCTTATCATAGGAGTTTCAGAAGAAAAGAAAGAAAAAGGAGGAGAAGGTTTGAGCAATTTATATCTGAAAACTTCCCTAATGGGAAGGAAACAGACATTGAAATCCAAGAAGTACAGAGAACTCCCATTAAATTCAACAAAAGCTGGCCATCACCAAGACATATCATAGTCAAATTCACAAAATACACAGACAAAGAAAGAATTCTGAAAGCAGCAAGGGATAAAAAGTCTGCAACATACAAGAGAAGACAGATCATGTCACAGAAGATTTTCCACAAAAATGTGGCATGTGAGAAGGGAGTAGCATGATATAGTCAATGTGCTGAATGGGAAAAATATGTAGCTGAAAATACTTTATTCAGCAACACTGTCATTCAAAATAGAATGAGAGATAGTTTCCCAGACAAAAACTAAAGAAGTTTGTGACCACTGAGAAATATTAAAAGGGACTCTTTGAGTAGGGAGTAAAAGACCGAAATTAACAAAGACTAGAAATAACCAGAGAATATCACCAGAAACACCAACTCTGCAGGCAACACAATGGCACTAAGTTCATGTCTTTCAAATATCATTCTGAATATAAATGAACTAAATGCTCTTATCAAGAAAACATAGGGTATCAGAATTAAAAAACAAAAACAAAAACAAAAAACAAGATCCATCTTAATGTTGTCAACAATAGACTCATTTTAACCTAGTGACCTGCAGATTAAAAGTGAGGGGATATAGAACCACTTATCATGCTAATGAAGGTTAAAAGAAAGCCAGAGTAGCCATACTTACATCAATCAAACTAGACTGTAACATGAAAACTGTAACAAGAGATGAAGATGAGTACTATATCATAATTATATCATAATGGGCAGATCATCTAAGCAGAAAATCAATCAGGAAATCGTGCCTTTGAATGGCACACTGGACTGGATTAACTTAACAGATATATTCAGAACATTTCATTCTAAAGCAACTATATACACATTCTTCTCGAGTGCACATGGGACATTCTTTGGAATAGATCACATACTGGGTCACATATCGGTCCTCAACAAGTACAAAGACTGATCATACCATACATATTTTCAGATCACAATACTATGGAATCAGCCACAAGAAAAAATTTGGAAGGACTACAACTACAAGGAGATTAAATAACATCTTACTAAAGAATAAATGGGTCAACCAGGAAATTAAGAAAGAAATAAAAAAATACATGGGTCATATCCCAATGTTCATAGCAGCACTGTCAACAATAGCCCACTCATGGAAAGAGCCTCAATGTCCATCACCTGATGAGTGGATCAAGAAGATGTGGTATATATATACAATGGAGTACTACATGGCAATGAGGAAGAATGAAATCTGGCCATTTGTAGGAAAGTGGATGGACCTCGAGGGTGTCATGCTAAGTGAAATAAGTCAGGCGGAGAAGGACAGATACCTTATGTTGTCACTCATAGGTCTAACAGGAGAAACCTAGTGGAGGACCATGAGGAGGTGAAGGGGGAAAGAGAGTTGGGGAGAGAAAGGGACGCAAAACCTGGGAGACTATTGAATACTGAAAACAAACTGAGGGGGGAGGGGGAAGGGGGAGGGGAGGTGGTGGTGATGGAGGAGGGCACTTATGGGGAAGAGCACTGGGTGTTATTTGGTAACCAATTTGATAATAAACTATTAAAAATAAAATAAAATTCCAGTTTCTGTAATAAAAAAAATACATGGAAGCAAATGAAAATGAAAACACAACAGTCCAAAGTCTTCACGATGCAGCAAAGACAGTCCTAAGAGGGAAGACAACTGCAGTGTAGGTCTACCTCAAGAAGTAAGAAAAGTCTCAAATACACAACATAATATTACACTTAGGAAGCTAGAAAAGCAACAGTAAATAAACCCTAAAGCCAGCAAAAAGGAAATAATAAAGATTAGAGCAGAAATAAATAATATATTAATGAAAAAAATAGTAAAACAGATCAACAAAACTAAGAGCTGCTTCTTTGAAAGAATTAACAAAATTAATAAACCTCTAGCCAGACTTATCAGAAAGAAAGATAACAGACCCAAATAAATATGATCATGAATGAAAGAGGAGAGATAACAACCAACACTACAGAAATACAAATAATTATAAGAGAATATTATGAGCAATTATATGCCAACAAACTGGGAAATATAGAAGAAATTGACAAATTCCTAGAGACAAACTACCAAAACTGAAACAGGAAGAAATGGAAAATTTGAACAGACCCATGACCAGGAAAGAAATTAAATCAATAATCAAACATATCCCCACAAACAAATGTCTATGGCTGGATGGCTTCCCAGGGAGTTCTAATAGATATTTAAAGGAGAGTTATACCTATTCTACTCAAACTGTTCCCCCCGCCAAAAAAAAACAGAAACAAAAAAAAAAAAAAACTTCAAACTTATTCTATGAGGCCAGCATTACCTTGATTCCAAAACCATACAAAGACCCCACTAAAAAGGAGAATTACGAGCCAATACCCCTGATGCACCTGGATGTGAAAATTCTCAACAAGACACTAGCAAATTGAATTCAACAATACATTTAAAAAAATTATTCACCACAATCAAGTAGGATTTGTTCCTGGGCTTTAGGTCTGGTCAACATTCACAAATCAATCAATATGATATACTAAATTAATAAAATAATAAGAACCATATGATCCTATCAATAGATGCAAAAAAAGAAAACATTTGATAAAATACAGCATCCTTTCTTGATAAAAGCCCTCAACAAAATAAGGATGGATGGAACATACCTCAATGTCCTAAAGGTCATATAGAGAGACCCTCAGCTAATACCATCCTCAATGGGGAAACACTGAGAGCTTTTCTTTTATGGTCAGGAAATAGACAAAGATGTCCACTTTCACCATTACTACTTAACATACTACTGGAAGTCTTAGCCTCAGCAATCAGTCAACAAAAGAAATAAAAGGCATCCAAATCAGCAAGGAAGAAATCAAACTTTCACTATTTGCAGGCAACATGATATTCTATCTAGAAAACATAAAAAACTCCACCAAAAGAATTGTTAGAATTCATACATGAATACAGCAAATTCTCAGGATATAAAATCAATGTACAGAAATCTGTTGCATGTCTATACACCAATAGTGAAGGAGTAGAAAGAGAATCAAGGAATCAATTCCATTTACAATTGCACCAAAAACAATTAGATACCTAGGAATAAACCTTAAAAAAGAGGTTACAGATCCATAATCTGAAAACTATTAAATAATTATGGAAGAAAATGAAGAGGATACAAAGGAATGAGGGGAAAATTTCATGAATTAGAAGAACAAGCACTGTTAAAATTTCTACATTACCAAAGGAATCTACACATTTAATGCAATCCCTATCAAAATAGCACCAGTATTTTTCACAGAGCTAGTACAAACCAACTTAAAATTTCCATGAAACCACAAAAGACCCCAAATAGCCAAAGCATCCTGAAAAAGAAAACCAAAGCTGGAGACATCACACTTCCAGACTTCAACATATATTACACTACTGTACATCAAGACAGTTTGGTAATGGCACAAACATAGACACAAAGATCAGTGGAATTGAATAGAAAACCCATAAATGGACCCACAACTATATGGTCAACTAATCTTCCACAAAGCAGGAAAGACTATCCAATGGAAAAAAGACAATCTTTTCAACAAATGGTGCTAGGAAAACTGGACAGCAACATACAAAAGAATGAAACTGGACCACTTTCTTATACCATACATTTAAAAAAATCAAAATGGATGAAAGATCTAAATGTAAAACAGGAAACCATCAAAATCTTAGAGAAGAACATGGGCAGCAACCTCTTTTTTTTAATATAACACAATTTATTTTTTAACATATGCAATTATTTTCCATCATTTAAAATACAATAGTTACAATGACACTCCAAACAGAAAAGCAAAGTAAAAAATCAAAACCTCAATTTCTATTTCATGTAATTAGACTTATACAGAAATTAGAAGGTTAAGTAACTAATCAAATAATTTCACAGCTATCTGAAGTGACAATCGTTATATAGCAGCTTATCAATGATACATTCAAGATACATGATACAATTTATTACTTGTTCATAAGCTAAAACACAGCTTAATACCTTTCCTTAAATTCCACCTCTATACTACAATATACTTGAGCTCCATGCAAAAAAGTAGCTACCTTTTATATAGGAAATGGGTGATTAAGTCTTTGGTGTTGTAAAAGCAACTTCATTTAAACATAACCACCACCACCACCAAAAAAAGAAGAAAAAAAAAA
>NC_043700.1:112285764-112320816 GCF_006229205.1 Suricata suricatta
GTAATCTCTGATGATTGCTTGTATTTCTAAGGGATTGGTTGTAATAGATCCTTTTTCATTCATGATTTTGTCTATCTGGGTGCTCTCTCTTTTCTTTCTGAGGAGCCTGGCTAGAGGTTTATCGATTTTGTTTATTTTTTCAAAGAACCAACTCTTGGTTTCATTAATCTGCTCGACTGTTCTTTTGGATTCTATATTGTTTATTTCTGCCCTGATCTTTATTATTTATTTTCTTCTGCTGGGTTTGGGGTGCTCTTGCTTGGCAGCAACCTCTTTGACCTCTGCCATAGCAACTTCCTACTAGACATGTTGCCAGAGGCAATGGAAACAAAACCAAAAATGAACTATTGGGACCTCATCAAGATAAAAATCTTCTGCACAGCAAAACAAACAATCAACAAAACTAAAAGACAACTGACAGAATGGGAGAAGATATTTGCAAACAACATATCTGATAAAGGGTTAGTATTCAAAATCTATAAGGAACTTAACAGATTCAACACCCCCAAAATAAAGAATACAGTATAGAAATGGGCAGAAGACATGAATAGACATTTTCCAATGAAGATATCCAAGATGGCTAACAGACACATGAAAGGATATTTAACATTACTTATCATCAGGGTAATCAAAGCCACAATGAGATACAAACCTCATACCTGTCAGAATGTCTAAAATGAACAACTAAGGCCACAACAGATGTTGGTGAGAATGTGGACAAAGGGAAACCCTCTTACACTCTTGGTGGGAATGCAAACTGGTGTAACTACTCTGAGAAACAGTATGGAGGTTCCTCCAAAGGTTAAAAATAGAACTATCCTATGATCCAGAAATTGCACTAGTGGGTATTTATCCCAAAGATACAAAAATACTGATTCAAATGGGCACATGCACCCCAAAGTTAATAACAGCACTATCAACAGTAGCCAAATTGTGGAAAGAGACCAAACGTCCATTAACTAATGAACAGATAAAGAAAAGGTGGTATATATATATATATATATATATATATACAAAGCAATATTACTCAGCAATAAAAAAGAATAAGATTTTGCCATTTGCAATGATATGGATGGAGCTGGGGTGTACTATACTAAGTGAAATAAGTCAGTCAGAGAAAGACAAATTCCACATGATTTCAATCATATGTGAATTTAGGAAACAAAAAAGATGACCATATGAGAAGAGGAAAAAGAGAGAGAGGAAAACAAACCATAAAAGACTCTTAAATATAGAGAACAAACTGAAGATTGATGGAGCAAGATGGGTGGGGGATGGTCTAAGTGGGTGATGAGTATTAAAAAGGACACTTGTTATGATGAGCACTGGGTGTTATAGGTACATGATGAATCACTAAATTCTACTTCTGAAGGCAATATTACACTATATGTTAATTAACAAGAATTTAAATAAAAATTGGGGGATAAATACTTTAACACTACACAGTTGGGTCTCTTTTTATACTTCAAGAACAGTGCTTTTTTGTAGTGGAAAATAATTTTGTGTGTTTACACAGAATTACATACAGAAAGGGGGAAGAATAATGTTTATCAGTAAATGCATAGTGTGGGGCAACCCAATCAGGTAGAGGCTGGTGGTAGGAACAGTAAAATAATTCACCTAAGGCAGAACAAAGGAGCTAGAAGTTTATGGAATACATTGCAGGGAGCAGAGGTTAGAAGAGCAAAGGAGTGACTGTCTGCCAGGAGGCAGTGCTGGGGCTGTAGGTTAAGGGAGAAAGTGAGGAGTTATGGGAATGTATGGAATTTTTGGTACCTGCGTCTGGGTCAGCTCGGGCTTATGGATATTTTGAGGTGAGTCACCTAATGAGGCAGGCTTGTTTGAATTCAGCCTTCTACCTTATCAAGTGCCAGAGTCCAGCTCCAGCAGATCCAGGGATGGACGGTGTCGGTGGAAAGGAGTGAGAGAGTCTTGGCTTCTTTCTTTCTGATCACTAGGTAGGCTACTCTCCCCTGACCCAAGAGTCAGCTTTATTTACTGAAAAAATGTATTGGGCACAAAACAGAAGTGGCAATTGTCTTAGATAATAATTTCTGATAACAAATTATTTGGTATGTAAAAATTTCCCAGAATATAGATTGGTGGAAGACTCATGGATAATCTTTACCAATAGAGACTGAAGTAGGTGACTAGATGTTTATCATATGGGGAAGGAAGGGATTTGTAGCATTCAAATACAAGGCAAAGTTTTTAGCATAGCAAAGGCAAGAGTTAGGTCTTTGTGAGCAGAGGTCAATAGCCTGTTTTTGAGGGTAAGAAAAACAGGTTTTCTCAGGAAATGTAACATTGGCTCCTATAATCAATCTCAAAAGAAGAAACTCCTATAACAAATTTTTTCACAAGATACAAGTCACATATTTTTAGCATAAAAAGGCAAGTCACTCCTGATATCAGTCAGTCAGGAGCCTTGGGGGTCGGTGCTCAAGAAGATATTGAGTGAAGGTTGAGTGGGTGTAGACGCCTTGCAAACCTGCCTTACTTCAGAAGGTTGGTGGGAGGCCTTGCAAACCTGCCTTACTTCAGAAGTGGCTCCCAGCACTCAAGTTTCCATTGCTCAAGTTGGCTGCAGAAAAGCAATGTCTATACATGGCGATGCTATGGCAATAGTGCAGGCTGACAGTCCTTCAATCTGCCACCTTTTAAAAGTATCCCACTGGCACATGTACCCCAATGTTCACGGCAGCACTGTCAACAATAGCCAAATCATGGAAAGAGCCTAAATGTCTATCACTTGATGAATGGATCAAGAAGGTGTGGTATATATACGCAATGGAATACTACATGGCAATGAGAAAGAATGAAATATGGCCACTTGCAGCAAAGTGGATGGACCTCGAGGGTCATGCTAGGCGAAATAAGTCAGGTGGAGAAGAACAGATACCTTATGTTTTCACTCATAGGTCTAACAGGAGAAACCTAACAGGGGACCATGGGAAGGGAAAGGAGGAGAAAAGAGTTAGGAAGAGGGAGGGAGGCAAATCATAAGAGACTCTTGAATACTAAGAACAAACTGAGGGCTGAAGAGGGAGGGGAAAGGGGGAAGGAGGGTGATGGTCATGGAAAGGGGCACTTGGGGGGAAGAGCACTAGGTGTTATATGGAAACCAACTTGATAATAAACTATAAATAAAATAAAATAAAAGTACCCCACTGATCTGTAAACCATGGAGCACTGATGTCTTAACTCCTCTGTGCCTTGGTTTCCCAGGTACAAAAGTGAATACAGTCTTACTAGGAAGCTCCTCCCTCCACATTTCATCCAGCCCCATAAAGTCTATAGAGGTGAAGATTCCAGCAGTTACCTTTCCTCCTAATAGTGATGAGGAGAACAAAGGCAAAAGAAATATAGATAAAATTTTTAATTAAATTTTCTTACAACTTGCACCCCATTGACAAATACTTGAGACAAGTAGAATAGGACATCCCTCAGGGAATTCACAATTACCTTGATACTAATGCTTTACTACAGGCAAAAAGCCCCCTTAGCTTGACAATAACCAGACCTCCAGGATACTGTAAGTCATCTTTTAAAAAAATTTGTTTAATGTTTATTTATTTTTGAGAGAAAGAGAGAAACAGAGTAAGAGCAGAGGAGGGGCAGAGGGAGAGAGAGGCACAGCAGAATCTGAAGCAGGCCCCAGGCTCTGAACTGTCAGCACAGAGCCTGACGCAGGGACCGAACTCACCAACTGTGAGATCATGACCTGAGCCGCAGTCAGATACTTAACCAACTGAGCCACCCAGGCGCCCCTATAAGTCATCTTTAACATATGAAAATTCCTTTAGAAACTCCTTTATCTTCCCCCACCCCCAATTTAAAAGTATATAATCAATCTCTCCTCACAATCATAGTGCAGCTTTTTCTGAGTATGAGTCCTTTCCCTGTGCTTTATTAAAAACACTTTTTGCACTGAAAAAAAAAGGTAATTATGTGAGGTAATGAGGGTGTTAACTAACCTTATTGTAGTAATAAGTTTTCAACATATATGTTTAACAAATCATCAAAAAATCACATTCGTCTTAAACTTAATGTTATCTGTCAATTATGTCTAAATAAAGCTGGAGAAATATATACCCAAAAAAAGCTGAGGCCACAAAAATCATCTGAGACTCAGTAATAGCACAATTTATCCTGCTAATAATCATCATTCTCACAGTATAACTTTCTCATCATATCTTCTCAAATTAGATTCTCAAAACTTGGCAGGCCATGTGTTTTTAATTTTTGTTTTTCAGGCCACATGTTTTTGAAGATCTAGCACCTAATAAAAAAAGCATGTCTAATAGTTGTTTATATGAAATAATTTTTTATAAATACTATTTATAACACAAGAATTGTTGGGAATGTCTATTGAAAATTCCCTAAGTTGTGAGGCACCTGGGTGGCTCAGTCAGTTAAATGTCCAACTCCAGCACAGGTCATGAACTCACGGTTCCTGGGTTTGTGCCCTACATCCGGCTCTCTGCTGACAGCTCAGAGACTGAAACCTGCTTCAGATTCTGTGTCTCCCTCTGTCTCTGCCCCTCTCCCATTTTCACTTGGTCTCTCGCTCTCTCTCTCTCACTCAAAAATAAACATTAAAAAAATTTTTTAAAGTACCCAAGTTGTAATAGATACCAAAAATTATCAAAATAATTTAGTATTTCAATTATTATAACTTTCAGTGTTTTCATAGAAATATTGAAGCAAATAAAATGCTATATAGTTAATAAGTATGATATACTATCTTGTATTTACATGTTTCTTAACTAATATATGTATTCCACAAACTAACGCAATATTGAGTCTTTTAAATATTTCAAAGAAACCAGAAGCTGCATTTGGGTAAACTGTGCAATAGATGTAAAATTAAGTAGAAGTTAGTTTGGGTAAAATATGAATTTTCTAAAAGACTTTTTTTTTTACCATATATTTAACTAAAACCAGACATTCTTCTGATAATAGTGTTCTAACAAAAAAAATAACATTGTTATTGTAGACAAGATTTAATCTCTGTAAACTATGAAGAATGAAATACATGTTTTCTCTCTGCAATGACATTATGACATAGTCAAGTATAGGAAAAAAAAAGGCAAACTATTCAAAATAATTGCCAGACTTATGCTTTCATGATTTAATTATTTCTAGTATTATCTTTAAATTTTTTTAATGAGTCACTAAGTGTGTAAAGAATTTGTGTGTCCATCCTTTCTGCAGCCATAGAGAAAGTGGATGAGAGATTATGCACTATCTCTAAATCTGCCAAATCAGCAGTATTAAAAGGCAATGATAGTATTCACTACAGGCTGCGGAACAGGCTCACAAATGAAGAGAGGACCAAGGGAACCAGGGAACCCTAAAACCATTTTTACTTATAAAAATCAACAAATATCAGCTATAAACTGAGTGAATTTCAATTGACAAGTGCTGTTGAGAATATAAAAACTTTACGTGATACACAATCTCTATACTCAATAACATCATTTTGAACTTGGAGAAATTTTTTAAAACAGATAAAAATGAGTAAGCAATATGGGTGAGCAACTCTATTAAATGAAAATATTGTGTTCATGATTCTGAGCTAAGTTCAGCAAATAAAATAGACTATAGCTTCCTCTCTTCTTAAAAAGGAAAGAATATCTTAATTATAATTATCTTATATTTCTGTTTTGGAGCACGTGGGTGTCCTAGTTGAGTGTCTTATCCTTGGTTTTGGCTCAGGTCTGATCTTATGGTTCATGGGTTCAAGGGTTCACATCAGGCTCCACACTAACAGTGAATTCTCTCTTCTTATCTCTCTCTCTCTCTCTGACCCTCCCCTGATTTCTCTTTCTCATTCTTTCTCTCTCTCTCTCTCAAAATAAATAAATACACTTTAAAAAAAGACTACATTTCAGTTTTATGATGCACAAAAGATGAAAGAATTCTGAAACACAAAGAAGTGAAATCTGTGAGGAATTACTTCAACAGAAGATAGAATAAAGTCAGAGGACTTACTACTACCCACAGGCAGTAGCCAGGAAGAGATACAGAAGCATTTACTCTAAGCTAAGTCCAGATTGCCAAATATATCCAAGGACTTTGAACTTCAATTATCTTAAATGCAGTACTAAACACATGCAAATTAAAGTGGATGAAATTATTGTTTAAATAAGCAAATAACAATAAGAATTAGGAAGGGAGTACCAAATACTAAGGAAATTTGTGTTTATCCTGTTAAAAACACTGTAAGAAATATTTCCCTTATTAAATAGTAATTTAATTTTGTTAGTTACCATAGCATTTTATATTTTTGAATGAAAGTAAAGATTAACCTGCATTTTAGATAAAGCACTAGGTGAATGAAACTACAATACCAACCACCCACTCAAGACAACATACCTTATTCAAGACAAACCTTAGGAAGTTTAAATGGGAATACTATGAACCAAATAGCTAAAATGTAACCACTAGTACTACAGACACAAAAATATTTGAGTATAGACATCAAATAAAAAAGCAGCTGACCTATATTTTATTTTTGTTGATATTTATCACCACAATTTAATCCAACAGATATTCATTGAGCACCCATTATGAACCAGCCACTGTGACAGACTCTGGTTATAGAGACGAATGAATTAATTAAATGGTGGTTCTGAGTCTAGCACCAGTTTTCTCCCCACAATTTTCACACGTTCCTCTTCCCATTCATCTTATCCCCCTAAACTGAATTTTAAACCAATAAAAATTAACCTGATAAAAAGCAGTTGGAGACATTCATATCATTTTAGATGGGATCTGTATATTTTCCAATTTCAGTGAAATAAGCAAAGTAACTCAATTATAAATTCAAACTAGACTTGCATAGTTTTACGTTCATTTTGCGTTTTACAGGAATAGTCATCCTTTTCAAGATCCTTTTAATATCTCTCTCTCTCTCTCTCTCTCTCTCTCTCTCTCACACACACACACACACACACACACACACACACACACACACACTCTGATATCCTTAATCTATGATAAATCTTTTAGACATCAATCATTCTGAGATAATTATCTGGCTTCCTTTTTTCTTTTATGTTTTTATTTATTATTGAGACAGAGAGAAACAGAGCATGAGTGGGGGAAGGGCAGAGAGAGAGGGAGACACAGAATCTGAAGCTCCAGGCTCTGAGCTGTCAGCACAGAACCCAATGCAGGACTCAAACCCACAAACAGTGATATCATAACCTGGGCCGAAGTCAGATGCTTAACCGACTGAGCCACCCAGGAGCCCTATCTGGCTTTTTGAATGATTGCAGTTTCAACATTTTCAATGGTCATGTATTATTTAAAACCGAAACTCATAATACATGAAACAGAGCCATAGGAATCATTTGGGACAATCCATTGATTTTATAAGTAAAAGAAGTCACACATACATACATATTCAATAGCCAGCTCTTGTCAAAGTCAGTGCTTGTACCCAATTCTTTTTCTTCTTAATCCAATTTTCTTTCCATAACCTACGATGCCTCTGTTTCTCCCTTGGTTTCTTCATTCTTAGAATCAGTTCTGAGTAGTAATGGCACATTTTCTATAAGCCACAAAACATTAAGAATTGGCATAACTTAAGATATACTAGTAAGTCACATTACTGGTTAACTTCTACAGCCAGAATTTTTGACACATATTTTGGCGTTTCCTTTTTTTGCAGGGGTGAGGAGCCTATTAAAATGTGCTGTCCTCTGTAACAGTATACAGAATAAAGACCACAAATTTTTAAATCAGCTCACAATTTTGACACAAGGAATTAAATGACCCCACTTAGTGAGATCACTGAAATATTACAGAATAGATTCATGATGGAGATATAATAATTATTCTTTAAAATTAAATAGAGAAGTAATAGCTCTAAAGTGAGTCAAGCAAAACATAAAACCCATATTGGAAGTGAATATTTCTGCTGATCCACTGTGAGAAACCACAGAGGAATTTAAGCTGAGCAGCCCTGAAGCCCCACTTAGCAAACAAAGGGGGCACAGGTGGTGCTTCGTCTGCTTCTATTGAATGAAGATCATGACTTTGGGAATGAAAACTGAAGAGCAGCTACATAGATGTTACACAGGACGAGGGTTTGTTCATTCATAAGCCCTACTGTGCCGGTTTGGTGGACAGCATGAAGATGAGGGAGAAAGAGAATAATGATATCATTACAGATCCCCACATAGAAGAGAGGAGTGACTTCCCTGACAAAGGTTGTAAATCAAGCACAAAGGCAAGAGATCATAGCACCCATTAATCAGATATCTGCTAAAACTCAAATCCTTCTTTAGAAAAAAATACTCTGCTTCAGTAATATTCTTTCTCTCTCTTTCCCTCTCTCTCTTTATATCTCTTTCTCCCTTCTTGTCTCTCTGACAATATCCTCATGCACAAAACTGAAAAAACACTCATATTCTATTTTGGACTCATTTGTAATATAGATATGATAGAAATTAATATAGGGAATGGCCTCTTAATTTTAAAATAAATAATAGCAAAGGAAGGAAATTTTGGAAATGGTCGAATATAGTCAAGCTGCAGATATAAAATGTATTGAGAGAGAACAGCAGAGAAAAACATGATGATCTCAAAGTTTTAAACACAAACATTACAGAACTGACATAAAGCCTTAAAATATCTCTGGAAAGGTTTAAGCCCAGGATGTGCTGAAATTGTGGGAAACATGAAGACAAGGGAATGTTTTCAGCTAATTCCAGGGAAGCAATAATCAAGGAATGTCTATTTCCTGCTGGAGGTAGATAATAGAATGTTAATGGATAATAAAGAAAAGGCAGAAAGATCCATTAAGCAGTTTCATTTTCATCTTCTCCAACAAGTACAGTCTTTACCAATATGTTGCCTCTTAAGCTTGCCTGAGCTGTTAAAAGACCAACAGCAAATTCTAAACAGATTCTGGAAAGCCAATGAGGCAGGACTAAGTAACCCTTTCCAATGGTGAGCAAATACCAGACATTTCATTTCACCCAGAAATGTTTTAGGATATATGTCTACAAGAAAAGGATTCCTTTTTTATTAAAAAAAAATGTATCATTACCACTCTTCCTAAAATTAACAACTTTTTAATATTATCAAATACCAAGTCAATGTTCAAATGTTTCTAATTGTTTCATTAATGCATTATGTAGAGTTGATTTGTCTCAATCAAGAACCAAACCATGTCCATATGTTGCATTCAATTAACATGCTTCTTAAAAATTTAATTTTTAATGTTTATTTATTTTTGAGAGAAAGAGAGAGATCATGAGCAGGGAAGGGAGAGAGAGAGAGAGAGAGAGAGAGAGAGAGAGAGAGAGAGAGAGAGAATCCCAAGCAGGCTATGCATGGTCAGTGGGAAGCCCCATCTAGGGCTCAAACCCACAAACCATGAGATCATGACCTGAGCTGAAATCAGCAGTCAGAAGCTTAACTGACTGAACCACCCAGAAGCCCCAGTTAACATGTTTCGTTCTTTTTTTTTTAATAGTTTATTGTCAAATTAGTTTCCATATAACACCCAGTACTCTTCCCCACAAGTGCCCTCCTCCATTATCACCACCTCCCTTACCTCCTCCCACTACCCCTTCAACCCTCAGTTTGTTTTCAGTATTCAGTAGTCTCTCAGGTTTTGCATCCCTCTCTCTCCCCAACTCTCTTTTCCCCTTCCCCTCCCCCTGGTCCTCCATTAAGTTTCTCCTGTTAGACCTATGAGTGAAAACATAGGGTATCTGTCCTTCTCCACCTTCCACCTGACTTATTTCGCTTAGCATGACACCCTCGAGTTCCGTCCACTTTGCTACAAATGACCATATTTCATTCTTTCTCATTGCCATGTAGTACTCCATTGTGTGTGCTTGCGTATGTGTGTGTGTGCGTGTGCGTGTGTGTGTGTGTGTGTGTGTGTGTGTGTGTGTATATACCACATCTTCTTGATCCATTCATCAGGTGATGGACATTTAGGCTCCTTCCATAATTTGGTTATTGTTGACAGTGCTGCTATGAACATTGGGGTACATGTGCTCCGATGCATTAGCACTTCTGCATCCCTTGGGTAAATCCGTAGCAGGGCTATTGCTGGGTCATAAGGGAGTTCTATGGATAGTTTTTGAGGAACCTCCACACTGTTGTCCAGAGACGCTGCACCAGTTTACATTCCCACCAACAGTGTAGGAGGGTGCCTGTCTCTCCACATCCTCGCCAGCATCTATAGTCTCTTGATTTGTTCATTTTAGCAGCTCTGACTGGCATGAGGTGGTATCTCAGTGTGGTTTTGATTTGTGTTTCCCAGATGATGAGTGATGTTGAGCATTGGAGAAGTGTCTGTTCATGTCTTCTGCCCATTTCTTCACTGGGTTATTTGTTTTTCAGGTGTGGAGTTTGGTGAGTTCCTTGTAGATTTTGGAGACTAGCCCTTTATCTAATATGTCACTTAAATCTCTTTAGTTCATACATTCTCCCTCCCTCTTTTTGCCTTGAGATTTTTTTTTCTAAATTTAAGAAATACATCTGTTGTTCCTATAGAGTTTTCCACATTCTAGATTGTGCTGACACCCACAGTGTCAGCATATATTACTCAGTCTCCTATGGATAATTGGATTAGAGGTCTGATCAGATTCAGTTTGATATTTTATCCAGGGGCACCTGGGTGACTCAGTCAGTTAAGCATCTTACTTTGGTTCAGGTCCTGATCTCGCAGTTCGTGGATTGGAGCCCAACGACCAGCTCTGTGCTGACAGCTCAGAACCTGGATCCTGGTTCAGATTCTGTGACTCCCACTCTGCTCCTCCCCTGCTCATGCTTTGTCTCTCTCTCTCCCTCTCTCTCTCTCTCTCTCTCAAAAATAAACATTAAAAAAATTTTTTTAAAGAATAAGTCAGCTAATGTTGTGTTCTTCTACTAGGAAGTATATAATATTTGGTTGTCACTCTTTTTGTGAGGTTAGGTGCTGCTGGCCTGACTTTTCTTTTTTTTAATGTTTATTTAGTTTTTTGTTTTTGTTTTTTGTTTATTCAGAGAGAGAGAGACAAAGAATGAGCAGAGGGGTGGAAGAGAGAGAGGGAGACACGGAATCAGAAGCAGGCTCCAGGCTCCCAGCCAGCAGCATAGAACCTGATGCAGGGCTCAAACCCACAAACTGTGAGATTATGACCTGAGCTGAAGTTGGACACTTAACTGACTGAGCCCCCCTGATTTCCATTAAAATGTTTTAGCAGCTATTGTTGGTCTTTGCCTCTATTTTTTTAGAAATTAGAAAGTGGTAATTTCTCATTATTTGATTTCTTTTTCATGTGTTAGCTAGAATGCTTCAACCTATATGGCTACCTTAAGGTTCTTCATACAAAACAGACACATTTGATACATTCTCTTCTTTACCAGGATTCAGAATAATGAGTTGGTTTTGTAACCTTCTTCGAAGGCAACCAATGAGGCTTTTTTTTAAGTTTTTATTTAAATCCCAGTTAGTTACAAACAGTGTAATATTAGTTTCCAGTGTACAATATAGTGATTTGAAACTTCCATACAACACCCGCGCTCATCACAAGTGCCCTCCTTAATTCCCATCTCCTATGTCACCCATCCCCCACTCACATCTCCCTGGTAACCATCAGTTTGTTCTCTATAATTAAGAGTCTCATTATGATTTTCCCCACTCTCTCTTATCTCCCCTTTGTTCCTTTGTTTTATTTCTTAAATTTCACATACGAGTGAAATCATGTGGTATTTGTCTTTCTCTGACTTTTTTGTGTGTGTAGAATAATACGCTCTAGCTCCATCCATGTCATTGCAAATGGCAGGATTTCATTCTTTTTTATGGCTAAGTAAACTCCATTATATATATATATATATATATTCTTTATCCATTTATTTGAGTATCATATAAGTAAACTCCATTATATATATATATATATTCTTTATCCATTTATTTGAGTATCATTATGAAGTCATGAAATTTAACTTATTTGATGTCCTGTAATCAAATACTGTCATTAATCCTTATATGAGAAAGCCTCTTTATTTTGGCTCATGTGCCATTTTTGTTGTAACCCCTAATAGTGGGTGGTAGCTTCCTCATTTTCCGGCTGACAAGATCTTTCTGACTCCTCTTGTATATTTTCTGCCTTGGATCTGGAAACACTTATTTTTGCAAAAACTCTGGTTTCTTTTTATGGGGAAAAAATTAAAGAATCAGCTTGGGTATTATAAAGTGTTGTTTAGGACTTTTCTAGCAGACAGGGCCAGGAAACAACTTGTTTGAAGAGAAAATATAATATCATGAATTTGTGTTAATATTTCCAATCCAAGTTTCAGTTAAGATGTTTTCAGTTATTTTTTTATTTGTAATTTTTTATGTCTCTTCTCTTATGCTAAAAATATTGGTTCCAAACAGCATTAACATAATTACCAATTAATTAATTTTGAACAATAAAATCACTGACACTGATTACTGAAAAAAAAATTAAGATTTCTTTGCAGAATTTTTTCTCCTTAGCCCATACTCACTAGAGTTGTATAAATTACTATGTTTTAAAGTCACTTGAAGTATCTATGCTCTGTGTCATTAAACTACTCATTCAGTTTGTTTCATTTTGCTCCCAATTTTTAGAAACTCGTTTTAATTTTGGATTGATTTATTATACAGTTATGTAAAACATACTCCTGATTCCAATGTCAAATCTAAAAATTAAAATTAGGGGCACCTGGGTGGCTCAGGCAGTTAAGTGGCTGACCTCAGCTCAGGTCATGATCTCGTGGCTCGTGAGTTTGAGCCCCGCATTGGGCTCTGTGCTGACACCTCAGAGCCTGGAGCCTGCTTCAGGTTCTGTGTCTCCTCCTCTCTCTGCCCTTCTCCTGCTCACGCTCTCCTGCTCTCCTGTCACTCAAAAATAAATAAACATTAAAGAAAAATTTTTTCAATAAAAAATTAAAATTAAAAAGATGTATTCTGAGAACTCCAGCTTCCATTTCTACCCCTCCTCCGTCCCTTCCACAATCATTGCAATTCTCAAAATAGTATCCCTTAGGAACATTAGGTAATGTCTGGTTGCCCCAACTAGGTAGGTACATCTTTAGGTAGAGGCCAGGGATGCTGTTAACCATCCTACAGTCCAGGAGAGAGAGATTCCTATGACAAAGATATGCAGTCCAAACTTTCAATAGTTGCTGTTGAGAAATCCTGCTTTATAAATAATACTTATTCCTTTTGTTTGGGTTACTCTTTTTCTAATACAAACCAAAGAAAAAATTACTTCTTTAGATAAACAGGAAACATAATACATTTATTTAAATATAATGATCTTCCCTGGAGCTCATTTCAAAGCACTCTATAGCTATATTCTTCATTCACTTCCACAATGGCATAGTACTTCATTATATGGATGTGTAGTAGTTTGTTCAACTATTTCTTACTCAGAAATATTAGACTTGAGTCTTTTTCTATTGAAAATAGCTCTGCAATGAATAGTGCTGTGTATATGTCCTTTTATATTTTTGCAACATCCATATATTTGGATGATCTTCTAGAAGTGGGATCGCTAGGTCAAAGAGAAAATGCAAATATAACTTTGCTAGATATTGACAATTCCATACAGGTTTCTTTATTGCCATCAGCCAGGGGGATACTTTTTCAGATTCTTCATTACTGTTTTTATGAAAGTTGAGAAATTGTATTGTCGGTATAATTTTTAATTTACATTTCTCATTATATGTGAGTTGAATATCTTTTCATTTCATTTAGGACCATTAGCGTTTATTATTACTTTCATTAGTTAACTTCTGCCATTTTTTCTCAGGGCTACTGGTCTCATTCTGCTATATTTTTAGGAACTCTCATTGCATTAGAGACAGTAACCCTTTGTAATGTAATTCACAAATATTTTTTCCAGTTTGTGTTTTTATATTTTAATTTTCTTATGGCTTTCTTCCATCTAAAATTTCTTTATTTTAGTACAGTCAAATGTGTCATTATCCTATGTCTTCTAGATTTCTGAATTTTTATCAAGGAAGTTTTTCCATTTACAAATTGTAATGGATTCCTACATTTTTTCCTGGTGGTTGCATGACCTCTCTGATACATGTGGAATTTATGCTGGTACATGGCTCAAAAAAGGATCAAGTTTTATCATTTTCCATGTAGCTATTCAGTTATGCCACTATAATTTCTTAAAGTATCCATCTTTGGATATGCTTTTTATCTTGTAAAAATTTCTATGTGCACTTGGGACTATTTCTGGATTTTTTTTATTCGATTAGTCTAATTACATTAATTTGTCTATTACATTAGTCTAATTAATGCACTGGTTATGTCTGCTAAAACTAGTTTCCCAATCATTTTTCTTCCTTTTTAGGGTTTCCCTGGCTCTTCTTGCTTGGCATTCTTTCAAGTATAAATTTGAATAAATTAGTATATCTATACTTTTCAATTGAATAATGATAAATTTATCAATTAACTTATGAAGAGTTGTCATCTTATATCATTCAGTCTTTCTAGCTAAGAATATGGTGTCTCTTTCCATTTGTTCAAATCTAATTTTTGTCCATGTTGGAGATGTCTCACAGTTTTCCTCATATAGGCTTGAATATTTCTTTTTTCTTAAGTATGGATTTGCTCTATTTTTATTTTTTTAGCATTTATTTATTTTTGAGAGACAGAAATATCATGAGCAGGGGAGGGGCAGAGAGAGGGAGACACAGAATCCGAAGCAGGCTCCAGGCTCTGAGCTTTCAGCACAGAGCCAGACGTGGGGGCTTGAACCCACGAACTGTGAGATCATGATTTGAGCCAAAATCGGATGCTCAGCTGAGTGAGCTACCCAGGCACCCCTCGGCTTGGATATTTCTTAAGTTCATGCCTAGATATTCTATTTCAGTTCATTTTTCTATCATTAACAGGATCCTCTATTCTTGTATTGTAATAGGGTATTATGTGTTAATATGAAAGCTATTGTTTTTGTCTATTGATTATTTAACATACTATTTTCCTAGACATCAGATGTATTTGAGTGGGTTCAATATTCCCTTATAATAGCTGGAAATATTGCTTTATTATATTTGAGAGTTCCTATTTTTAGCTTAAGTTGATATGGCCAAGGGAAACAGATTACCATTAATCAGAAAAGTAAAACAAGTACCATTGAAAAAATGGAAACCCCACCAGAAAAGAAAATAGTAAAAGAATACTTCGAGAAGGCAATTTTTTAAAATGATGGATATGCTTCATATCTTGATAGGTTTGTGTTTCTGCAAGTGACACACATTTGTTGATTCATGGAATTGTACACCTAAGATTTCTACATGTTGCTACATAGAAATTTTACTTTAATAACCTGTAAATAAAAAGAGTACCTAGGCTTTTTTTATTTCTTACTTTCCTAATCTAAATAAATACCCACTGAAAAGCATCAAACCAACAGACATAGATGGTTAAATTTTTTCACCTTCTCCCCAAGCCTACTCTTGAGAGAAAATCACTGATAACACTTCAATGTCAATATTCCCAGACTTTCTATAACATATAAATTCTCTCTCTCTTCCTCCTGCCCTCTCTTCCTCTCTCCCTCCATATCCTCCCTCCCTACTCTCTCCTCCTCCTCTTCATGCTTTTTCTTCTTTCTCCTCCCTCTCTCTCTCCCCCTCTCTTTGTTCAAGCCAAGAATTCACACAATCCAAATTCAAGGAAGAACCTCTTAAAGAAACAAATTTCAGCAACCAAAAGTTAATATCAAGTTCTTTTATTTCTCAAATATAGTGAGCAGGACACATGCTTCATAGCAGTATTTCTTAAATTCCCCTTTTCTCTTCCATCAATGTCTAGTACAAAATGAAGGGGCTTCACCCTACTTCTGGGACCAACCCTCTGAAATATCTCTTCCCTCATTCCTAGATTGCACTCTTTCTCTATTTTACCTCATTGTTTGTCCTACTTTTGTGTCACTACCAGGAAGTAACTGACAGCTTAGACACCTGTTGGATTATTAGGGAGAAGAAAAAAATGTGAGAAAGCAGAAGCCACCAAAGGATGGGAAGTAAGCTGAGAACAGTATTTGTCATACTAAAATGATACGCATATATATACACAAACACAAATTATAATCCTATTTTACAAACATCCTGCAATATGATTTTCAATTTACTCAACTACAAATTCAAAGTACTTAACCATACCATAAACAGATAGATATTGTAATTATTTCAGGTCGCTAGATAGGTCAAAAGACTCAGAGGTGTGAACTGGATAAAATAGCTAGTGGGGGGGGCACCTGGGTGGCTCAGTTGGTTAAGCCTCCGACTTCGGCTCAGGTAATGATCTCATGTTCATGGGTTTGAGCCGGGCGTTGGGCTCTGTGCTGACAGCTCAGAGCCTGGAACCTGCTTGAGATTCTGTGTGTCTCTCTCTCTTCCCATCCCCCTCTCATGCTCTGTCTCTCTATCAAAAAAAAAAAAAAACATTAAAAAAATTTTTAAATAGCTAGTAGGGTTACTGCTATTGAGAATAGTAACTAGATTGCTGATTAATAAGTATCACCCTGGAGAGTGCCCTCTAGGGATGCGCTATAGAACTATATCCTTGTCTCTGCCCTGTTCAATATTCCTATTGGTAATTTAGATAATGACATAAAAATCATGCTTCTGAAAATTGTTTGACATTGGTATAGAAGAAATTGTTAACGCAATAAGTAAAGTAATCAGGATTCAAACTGTTCACAAGTTTTATTAAACTAAAAATCAACAAGAAAAAATACAAAAGTAAAATATAAAGTTTGAAACATAGGAACATAAGCTCAATAACGTAGGTGTAAGATGTAAAAGACAAACAGGGCAGCTGGGTGGCTCAGCTGATTAAGCGTCCACCTCTTGGTTTTGGCTCAGGTCATGATCTTGCTGTTTGTGAGCTCGAGCCCCCCTTTGGGCTCTGTGCTGTCAGCAGATAGCAAGGAGCCTGCTGGGGATTCTCTCTCACCCTCTCTCTCTCTGCCCTTTCCTTGCCATGCCCCTTTCTCCCAAAATAAAATAAACTTTAAAAATAAATAAATAAGTAAATAAATAATAAAGATTAACAGCAATTCCAATAAAATAATCAAAAAAGTTTTACATGCCCTAAAGTACAATATTAAGGAATAGTAACTCATGAAATCTAAAATAGCTAGTAGACTTCTTCTTTTGCGTTAACAGGAAGTTAACACCCAAATCGAAGGAGATCATAGTACTCAATACCCACTGTAACCTGACAGTAGAGAGCAACATTAATTGATTTGGTTCTGGCCACCATACCTTATGAAGGCATTGACAACAGTGTGTTGAAAGGAGAACAAAAACAATGAGGCTTATGGAGTGTACATTATATGTAAACGAAATAACTAAAAGTGATTTAGGTATAAAGGTCAGAATTAAATATCTGAAGGACCGGGATGTGAAACAGGGCAAATGCAATATGTATCATCCAAATGGAAAAAGTAAGATCAATGTATTGAAATTAGTGAAAAGCTGTGCTTATTAGAAATAGCCATACACAAATTTTATCTGTATCAGCCTTTTATATAAAGAGAGAACAGGAGGAGGCAAGATGGCAGAGAAATAGGGAGTTCCGCACTTCCTGCCTGCATCTCTCAAACAAAGAAGTGCTGAAGTCAAAGAACACTGAACCTCAAGAGTCTGGGAGGAAAGGAGACGGAGTCCACTAAGAAGACAGCCTCATAGGTGTATGATTGCGAACTAAGGAAGATAAACTGAGGACATGGAGACATGGAGGGGAGGGAGCCCCACTGCAGAGAGAAAGAACAGCTGAAAGTGCTCATAGAACTGTCCCTAGAGAAGAGAAAAACCTCGGCCCTGGACAGAGAGGGATCCTATCATCCCATCTCTAACCACAGGGCATTCAGAGAGAGATCTTATCTCTAACTGCAGCACTTTCTTTGGGCTCGGTACCGGTCCCAGAAATTCCTTCCAGCATAGATACTACGCAAGGGATTCAGTCGGCATCAGAAGGAACCTCTCCCCTACTCCCCCTACTTGATCCCTGGCTAGGAAGCCGCCCAGCTTGGGCTCGCAAGATTACATTTCAGGCAGTATCATTAAAGCACATGGACTAAGATCTGGAAAAGAGGCTGGGCACGAGACATAGAATACAGCCCACCTTGGCTGCACCCACGGCACAGTGGGATCAAACCCAAAAGAGTGATTTGCAACAGTTGGTTTGAGAAGGGACTGGGGGGTCACCATTTTTCTCCCCACAACCACCAAAGAGGGGCCTCAGGGAACAGCCTGCAGGACCCACAGTGCAGGTGAGACCTGCCAACACCAAACCACACCCATTTGCCCTGGAGAGCTGCTTTTTTTTTTTACTTGGAGCCCAGGACAAGATCAACATTGATGTATTGCCTTGATTAACTCTAGGTCAATTCTTGCTATTCAGATATATTCTGTCTTACCTCATTCTTATCTCTCCCCTCTGCTGGACTGGGTACTCTGGTTATAGGTTTGCATAAACAGTCACATTTAATCCATTCCCTTCATGCATATTCTACACATCCATCTTTACCTTCTTCTCTCTCTCTCTCTCTCTCTCTCTCTCTCTCTCTCTCTCTTTCTGGAGTAATCAGACTATATAGTTTCTCTGGCTAATATTATGTTTGTTTCCTTCTCCTAGCCTCCTACCATATTCTCCTTTTTCTCTTTCTGAATTAAGCCTTTTAGTCTCTCTGCCTTATCAAAGTCCAATTTCTCTTTCTCCCCACCCCTGTCATTTCTCTCTTTGTATATGCTCTTCCATCAGCACTGTCTACACTCTGCTCTTTATTTGCAGCTTGGAATTTTGGTTTTATGCTTTCACACTGCCCTTTGTCTTTTTTTTTTTTTCCTTTCAGCTTGCTTGTTTGCTTGATTTCTCTGTGCATTTGCATGCTTTTGTTCCCTGTTTGTCTGTCTGTTTTCCTTTCCAGGGATACCTCAAGAAACAAGTCAAAGTACACATTTTGGAAAGCCCCAAATATCACTAGAGTAGGGAAATAAAATAACCAAAGGCACAACAAGGGAGACCAAGGGACACCATTAAAAAAATATTTCCTGAATGAACAGGCTATGGACAGTCAAAGAGTCTCCTTTAATACAACAGAACTCACAGGTGCAGAGTGCATAACAAGCTTTTATAACCTATAAGAGACAGAAAGCTAGCCAAAATGACAAAATGGAAGGACTCTACTCTAAAAAAATTCCAGGAAGAAGTCACAGCTTACAGAATTGGTGAAAATAAATATAAGCAACATAACTGGCCAAGAATTTAGAAGAATAGTCATAAAAGTAATCACTGGGCTTGAAAAAGGCATTGAAGACACCAGAGAAACTAATGCTACAAAGATTACAGGCCTTAAATATAGTTGTGATTAATTGAGAAATGCTATAAATGAGGTGCATAATAAAATAGAGGCAGCCACTGCATGGATTGAAGAGGCAGGGAGAGGAATACATGAATTAGAAGACAGAATTATAGAAAAAGAAGAAGCCAAGAAAAAAGAGAGATAAATTGATCCAGGAACATGAAAGGAGAGTTCAAGAACTGAGTGATGCAATCAAATGGAACAATATTCATATCATAGAAATTCCATAAGAAGAAGAGAGAGAGAAAGGGGTGAAGGGGTAATTGAACAAATTATAGCCAAGAACATCCCCAATCTGGGGAAGGAAATAGCCATTGAAATTCAAGAGGCACAGAGAACTCTTCTCAGACATAACTTGAATCAATCTTCTACATTACATATCATAGTGAAACTAGCAAAATATAAGGATAAAGAGAGAATTCTGAAAGCAGCTATGGATAAAAGGGTCCTCACATACAAAGGGAGACATATCAGGGTGGTTGCAGACCTATCTACTGAAACTTGTCAGGCCAGAAAGGAATGGCAGAAAATCTTCAATGTGATGAACAGAAAAAAATATGCAGCCAAGAATCCTTTATCCAGAAAGCTTGTCGTTCAGAATAGAACAACAAACAAAAATTGAAGGAATTCATCATCACAAAACCAGCCCTACAAGAAATCCTAAGAGGGACTCTATGAGGGAAATATTACAAGGAACACAAGGTACCAGAGACACCACTACAAGCATGAATCCTACAGAGAACACAAAGACTCTAAATCCATATTTTTCAATAATAACACTGAGTGTAAATGGATTAAATGCTCCAATCCAAAGACATAGCGTAGCATAATGGCTAAAAAAAAAAAAAATCTCTTTGCTGTCTACAAGAGAGTCAGCTTAGATCTGAGGACACCTTCAGATTGAAAGTAAGGGGATTGGAGAACTATCTATCATGCTACTGGAAGCTAAAAGAAAGCTAGAGTAGCCATATGTATATTGGACAAACTGGACTTTAAAGTTAAGGCAGTAACAAGAGATGAAGAAGGGCATTATATAATAATTACAGGTTCCATCCAACAGGAAGAGCTAACAGTTATAAATGTCTATTTACCGAATTTGGAAGCACCCAAATACATAAAACAATCACAAACAGAAACAATCTTATTGATAAGAATGTGCTAATATCAAGGGACTTTAATACTCGACTTACAGCAACGGGTAGATCAACTAGACAGAAAAATCACTAAAGAAACAATGGACCTGAATGACACATTGGACCAGATGTATTTGACAGTTATTTTTAGAACTCTATATCCTGAGGTTATGGAACTCACTTTCTTCTCGAGTGCACATGGTACATTCTCCAAGATAGACCATATACTGGGTCATAAAGCAGCCCTCAATAAATATAAGTGAACTGAGATCATACCATGCACACATTCAGAACACAGTGCTTTTAAACTTGAAACCAATCACAGGAAAAAGTCTGGAAAACCTCCAAAAACATGGAGGTTAAAAAACACCCTACTCCTCTAGCTGCCATCTTGCGTCCCCGCGTGTGTGCTCCTAATCTCAGCTGGTCCACCCGAGACCCCCTGAGCGCCAACCCTAGTCCCCCACGCGGTCCCATTTCCGCTCCAACAAGATGAAAGAAACTATCATGAACCAGGAGAAACTCGCCAAACTGCAAGCACAAGTGCGCATTGGTGGGAAAGGAACTGCTCGCCGAAAGAAGAAGGTGGTTCATAGAACAGCTACAGCAGATGATAAAAAACTTCAGTTCTCCTTAAAGAAGTTAGGGGTAAACAATATATCTGGTATTGAAGAAGTGAATATGTTCACAAACCAAGGAACAGTGACCCACTTTAACAACCCTAAAGTTCAGGCATCCCTGGTGGCGAACACCTTCACCATCACAGGCCGTGCGGAGACAACGCAGCTGACAGAAATGCTACCCAGTATCTTAAACCAGCTGGGTGCAGACGGTCTGACTAGCTGAAGAAGGCTGGCGGGAGCTCTGCCCACACAACCTGTGGATGGAAAGGCACCACCTGCTCCAGGAGAGGATGAAGACGATGACGTTCCAGATCTTGTGGAGAATTTTGATGAAGCTTCCAAGAATGAAGCAAACTGAACTGAGTCAACTTCTGAAGAAGATAAAACTTGAAGAAGTTACTGGGAGCTGCTATTTGATATTATGACTGCTTTTTAAAAATTCTGTTCATGGATCTGATAAAACCTAGATCTCTAATATCTTTAAGCCCAAGCCCCTTGGACACTGCAGCTCTTTTCAGTTTTTGCTTATACACAATTCATTCTTTGCAGCTAATTAAGCTGAAGAAGCCTGGGAATAAAGTTTGAAACAATATTAATAAAGTCCTTTGCCTAGTATATGGTTTTATTTTTTATTTCATTGATACTGATTTGTATACAGAAAGCAAAGCTATTCATAGAAAGCTAATCATGGCATGTAATATGGCTCATAATTTTTGATTAAATTTGATTAAATATTAAAAAAAAAAACAAACAAAAACAAAAACACTCTACTAAAGAACAATGGGGCCAATCAGGCAATTAGAGAAGACATTTAAAAAATATATGGATACAAATGAAAATTAAAATACAATAATCCAGACTCTTTGGGATGCAACAAAGGCAGTCCTAAGAGGAAAATACATTGCAATCCAAGCCTATTTCAAGAAATTAGAAAAAGTGCAAATACAAAATCTAACAGCACATCTAAAGGAACTAGAAGCAAAGAAGCAAGAACACCCCAGAACCAGCAAAAGAAGAGATATAAGGTCCAGGAAGAAATAAACAATATAGAATCCCAAAATACAGTTGAATAGATCAATGAAACCAAGAGTTGGTTTTAGAAAAAATAAAAACTTCTCAAAAAGAAAAGAGAGAGCACCCAAATAGACAAAATCATGAATGAAAGTGGATTTATTACAACCAATCCCTCAGAAATACAGGCAATTGTCAGCGAATACCATGAAAAATTTTATGCCAACAAACTGGACAACCTAGAAGAAATGGACAAATTCCTAAACACACAAGGCCTTCCAAATTTAAACAGGAAGAGATAGAAAATCTGGACAGATCCATAACTAGTGAAGAAATTGAATCAGTTATCAAAAATCTCTCAACAAATAAGAGCCCTGGGCCAGATGGCTTCTGGGGAATTCTACCAGACACTTAAATCAGAATTAATACCCATTCTTCTCAAACCTTCCTAAAAAACAGGAATGGAACGAAAACTTCCGGACTCACTCTACAAAGCCAGCATCACGTTGATTCCCAAACCAGACAAAGACCCAGCAAGAAAAGAACTACTGGCCAATATTCCTGATGAATATGGATGCAAAAACCTGCAACAAGATACTTGCAAATTGAATTCAACAGCATATAAAAAGAATTATCCACCATGATCAAGTGGGATTCATTCCTGGGTTACAAGACTGGTTCAATATTCTCAAACCAATTAATGTGATACATCATGTTAACAAAAGAAAAGATAAAAACCATAAGATCCTGTCGATAGATGCAGAAAAAGCATTTGACAAAATACAGCATCTTTTCTTAATAAAAAGCTTCGAGAAAATCAGTATAGAGAAAGTCAGTTTCTTAAACATCATAAAAGCCATTTATGAAAAGCCCACAGCTAATATCATCCTCAATGGGGAAAAACTGAGGGCTTCCCCCCTGAGACCAGGAACACGACAGGGGTGTCCACTCTCACCACTGCTGTTTAACATTGTGCTGGAAGTCCTAGCATCTGCAATCAGACAACAAAAGGAAATTAAAGGCATCAGAATTGGCAAAGATGAAGTCAAACTTTCACCTTGTGCAGATGACATGATACTCTACATGGAAAACCTGACAGACTCCACCAGAAGCCTACTAAAACTGACCCAGGAATTTAGCAAAGTTTCAGGGTACAAAAATCAATATACATAAATTGGTTGCATCATTATACACCAATAATGAAGCAACAGAAAGAGAAATCAAGAAACTGATTCCATTCACAATTGCACCCAAAACCATTAAATACTTAGGAATAAACCTAACCAAAGATGTACAAGATCTGTATGATGTATAGAAAACTTATGAAGGAAATCAAAGAAGACACAAAAAATGGAAAAACATTCCATGCTCATGGATTGGAAGAATAAATATTGCTAAAATCTCAATACTACCCAAAGCAATCTATACATTCAATGCAATTCCAATCAAAATTGCATGAGAATTCTTCTCAAAGCTAGAACAAACAATCCTAAAATGTGTATGGAACCATAAAAGACCCTGAATAGCCAAAGTCGTATTGAAGAAGAAAACCAAAACGGGAGGCATCACAATCTCAGACTTTAGCCTCTACTACAAAGCTGTCATCATCAAGACAGTATGGTATTGGCACAAAAACAGACACATAGACCAATGGAATAGAATAGAGAACCCAGAATTGGACCCACAAATGGATGACCAATTCATCTTTGACAAAGCAAGAAAGAGTATCCAATGGAAAAAACATAGCCTCTGTAGCAGGTGGTGGTGGGAGAACTGGACAGCAACATGCAGAAGAATGAAACAATACCACTTTCTTATGCCATATACAAAAATAAACTCAAAATGGATGAAGGTCCTGAATGTGAAATAGGAAACCATCAAAACCCTAGAGGAGAAAGCAGGAAACAACCTCCTCCACCTCAGCCACAGCAATTTCTTACTCGACATATCCCCAAAGGCAAGGGAATCAAGAGCAAAAATGACCTATTGGGACCTCATCAAGCTAAAAGGCTTCTGCACGACAAAGGAAACAATCAAGAAAACTGATAGGCAACTGACAGAATGGGAAAAGATAGTTGCAAATGACATATGAGATAAAGGGCTAGTATCCAAAATCTACAAAAAACTCACCAAACTCCACACCTGAAATACAAACAATCCAGTGAAGAGATGGGCAGAAGACATGAACAGACAGGTCTCCAAAGAGGACATCCAGATGGCCAACAGACACATGAAACAATGCTCAATGTCCCTCATCATTGGGGAAATACAAATCAAAACCACACTGCAATACCACTTCATGCCAATCAGAGTGGCTAAAATGAACAAATCAGGAGACTATAGATGCTGATGAGGATGTGGAGAAAAAGGCACCCTCCTACACTGTTGGTGGGAATGTAAACTGGTGCAGCTGCTATAGAAAGCAGTGTGGGGAACGAAAAAAAAATTAATAATAGAACTCCCCTATGACCCAGCAATAGCAATTTAGGTCCTCCCAAATTTACCCAAGGATACAGAAGTATCCTTGTATCCTTGCTAGGAATTTACCCAAGGGATACAGAAGTACTGATGCACAGGGGTGCACATACCCTAATGTTCATAGCAGCACTTTCAACAATAGCCAAATCATGGAAAGAGCCTAAATGTGCATCAACCAATGAGTGGATAAAGAAGATGTGGTATATATACACAATGGAGTACTACATGGCAATGAGAAAGAATGAAATCTGGCCATTTGCAGCAATGTTGATGGAACTCGAGTGTGTTATGTTAAGTGAAATAAGTCAGGCAGAGAAAGATACCATATGTTTTCACTCATATGTGGAACAAGAGAAACTCAACAGAGGACCATGGGCAAGGGGAAGGGGGAAAAATAGTTGGGGAGAGGGAGGGAGGCAAACCATGAGAGACTCTTGAATACTGAGAACAAACTGAGGGCTGATGGTGGAGGGGGAGAGGGGAAGGGAGGTGATGGGCAGGAGGAGGGCACTTGGGATGTGCACTGGGTGTTATACGGAAGCCAACTTCACAATAAAGTATAAAGGAAAAAGAGAGAGAACAAAGAAAAATGTATGTTAATTTTAGGAAGAGCACATATTTAATATTTCTTTCTTGCTTTGTTATCTGTAAGACAAAAAAATATTTCATATATTTGTTTAATATATGAAACAAAAAAAATCTAACAAAGATACAGTGTAAGGTTAGTGACATACAAGAATTGGATCATTTAAACTGGTGGTTTTGAGCCACACTGGGAAGAATGTGAAGATGTTCTGGTTGTCACAAAAATTAACAACGCTATTGTTATTAGTGGGTGGGACCATGGGTGATAAACATCCTGCAAACCTCGGGAGGCTATCCTTACAAAAAACAAAACAAAACAAAAAAAGTTTTACTCTGCCCAACTCCCAATAATTGCCGTGCTGAGAAATACATGTTTAGATCATGATTGTGTTCATGGTACACTTTGAATATCTGAATTTTTGGCTACATATTTAAAGGAATGCAACTGTATCTACATAGTATTACAATGTTCTCTTGGATGACCTTCCACACTATTTTAACTAATTGAGTTGATGTGTTTTCTGCCTTGATTTCCATCCCATAAATTCATGAGGCCAAATGCTAACGTGTTCCAGTAAACATGAACTCTTCCTTGGTGCCGACTTGGTGATACACAGCACCTCTTCTGCGTTCCCTGTGGCAAGCTGCACCCCACTCTTCACATCTTATGATGCTCACGGCTACAGGTTCAGTCTGCTAGACATTGCTGAAATAGTTTCTATTCTTAATGAGCAAAATCTAAGACCACATTTCGGGGGAGATTTTTAGGGTACATGGCACAGGAAATCAGCTGAGAATCACTGACATACAAACAATCAAATTTTGTTTTTACAAATTTGCAAGTAACTTCCCCAAGCTCTTTCTTTTCCATCGTTAGCCCTTGCTTTCATATTTTTTACCAAAACAAATATAAAAGCTCATAAGAATGATAATTTATCAAAAGACTTCAAATTAATGCTTCTTTTGTTACCTACATCCTTTTCCAAATGAAGGGTGCTCTACTATCAGTAGTGATACCCATCATTGGTTAGCGAAAGCCTTCTGTTTCCTCTTTCTCCTGTACATCCAGAGCTGTAATGGCTTCATTGCCCTAGGGGGCTAATCAAACTCTTTTTTCAATAACAGATGGTTCGACAGCTGTTAACATTTGATAAATCCTTTTGTTCTTATCCCAGAACATTTTGTGTATTCTCATTAAACGCAAAGGAAGGAAATGAAAGAAAACACAAGAGAGAGAATGTGGACAAAACTATTCTTCAGAGAACTTCTAGCTTAACCTATGAGCCATGAAATTAGTGATGTGCTAAATAAGCTGGAAAGTTTACAGTTTAAAGGAGCTCACGATATAGGGCGGGCTGTTTCCTTACTCCTGTGTATAAAAAAGTACATAAATTATGAACATAAACTGCCATTTATGTAAACACACAAATAGACCTCCTAGAACGGGGGCTGGCAAACTGAGGCCCAGTGGCCAAATCCAGCCTGCCACCCACCTTCGTATGGCTCAGGAACTCAGCCTGGTTTTTACAGTTTTGAATGGTTGAAAACAAAAAAGAAGAGAAATGGCATTTTATGATATGTAAATTTTACCTGAAATTTAAGTTTCATTGTTGATAATTATTTATCAAAACACCACCACACCATTCATTTATGAATTGCTTATGCCTGTTTTCACACTGCAATGGCAGAGATAAATCATTGCTACAGAGACCATATGACCTGCAAAGCTTAAAATATTTCCTATATGGCCATGGCCTGTTAGAGAAAAAGTAAAGAATGAAGAGCGTTATTCAGATGGATGCAAAGTACTTTTTGAAAGGAGTGGCGACGGAACAGAAACACAGGAGCTGTGTTCCACTTCTCAGTGGCAAATAACTCAATCTTTGAAGTTTAGCTAGCTCACCTGTGAAATGGAAATAAGAATATTTAACCCACCTTAATAAAAATCAACTATGTAATAAAGTATTATGTACATAATATACAAACAAGGGTCAGCACAATGGACATTCACAAAATGAACATACTTTTACAACCTCCATGAATATCAACAAATAGAATTATTACTGGACCCCCTTCCAAAATCCCTCTTCTAAATTACCATGGACCTCTTCCCAGAAAGAAACCACTATTCCTGATTTCCACCACTATTAATTTGTTTAGCCTATTTCTTATCCTTATTTAAAGTAGATCAAATAGTATATATCCTTTTGTGTCCAGCTTCTTCTCCTCAGTATTGCATTTGTGAGTTTCACCCATGTCACTGTAGGTAGCAGTATTTAATTTATTTTCATTTCTGTGTTTTAGGTTATTGTCTAAAAATATTATAATTTATTCATTCTACTGTTTATAAGCATTTAGTTATTTCCATGTTTTGGCCATTGTAAATAATGCTGCGATGAACTTTTGAGTCTTTTGTGCACATATCTATGTCTGTCTGTGTGGTATATACACAACTTTCTTTTCTGTTTTTACTTATACCCCAAACTGTTCCAAAAAGTATTAAGGACAACTTTAACAATTGCTAGTCAGGTGGGAAGTATTATTAATGGCTTCCACTTAAGAATTGTCTGTTAGAAATGAAAGGTAGACTCTGAAAGTATAAGTTGAAGAGAAAGAATGAAACCCAAAAAAACCACTCAGCATTTTTTTTAAATGAAGAAATGTATTGGCAAGACAAAGTATAAAAGAGGGAAGAGGAAAGAATGTTTGGAGAGAAAAGAATAAGACAACATGGCAGAAGGCTACAGCTTACAGAAATAACTGGTCTGAGAAGTCACAAAGAACTTAAAAGAAAAGGTGTTCTAAACATTCAGTATCAAGTTGCATAACTGTGTTCTGTCAACCATCTCGATTTACTCCCGCCTGAAAAATCAGCTGCCCACACAAATGCCTTTCTGAGTAAATTGTTCCAATTGCTTTTTCATGAACAGCAAAGAAAGAGGGAGCTACTATACATCTAGAGGAATACAGCACAGCAACTGTGGGAACATAGCTAGAATACAGCCCCAGAAAATTTAGAAATCAGCAAACATGTATTGAGTGTCTGAAATTATTACTGTGTCTTATTTGTTATGGGCCATGGAAGCAAACGAAGATAAATAAGACACAATCCCACATTAAAATCCTACATAATTGGCAATCCACAAAAATTAAGTAAATTACTTTTTGTAGGTTATATGGCTTTCTTTAAATTTTTTATGTTTTTATTAATTTTTTTATTTCTTTTTGAGAGACAGAGACAGCCCGAGCAGGGGAGGGTCAGAGAGAGAGACACAGAATCTGAAGCAGGCTCCAGGCTCTGAGATAGCTATCAGCACAGAGACCAACACTGGGCTCGAACCCACGAACCGTGAGATCATGACCTGAGCTGAAGCCGGACGCTCAACCGACTGGGCCACCCAGGAGCCCCTATATGGCTTTCTTTAAACAAACAAAAACAAACTCTCCTTTCTAAACAAAACTGGAGTATGAAGAGTCCACCTTCCAAGTTCACAGAAAAACTATTTTATTAAATATTAATTTGGGGCTTTCAAATTTTAACACATAGATAAGGATAATCAAGAAACTGCTAGACATTAGGTAGACCTCTTTTTTAACTTTTAATTTTGAAATAATTGTAGATTCACAGGAAATTAACAAAATGTAGAGGAAGCCACCATGTACCCTTCGTCTAGTTTCCCCCAATGATAACATCCTTCATCTTTATAGTACAATACCAAAGCCAGGAAAATTACATCGGTACAATCCACAGAACTTATTCAGATTTCACTAGCTTTATATGTACTCATAGGTGTGTGCAGTTCTATGCAATTTTATCACCTTTGTAGATTTCTGTGACCACCACCACCAAGATACAGAACTTTTCTACCACCACAAGGTCCCCCAGGCCTCTTTTTTTTTTTTAATGTTTTTTATTTATTTTTGAGACACAGAGAGAGACAGCGTGAGCAGGGGAGGGTCGGAGAGAGAGGGAGACACAGAATCTGAAGCAGGCTCCAGGCTCTGAGCTAGCTGTCAGCACAGAGCCCTACACTCGAACCCACGAACCGTGAGATCATGACCTGAGCCGAAGCCAGACGTTCAACCGACTGAGCCACTCAGGTGTCCCACATTTTTAGTGTTTTTATTTATTTTTGAGAAAGAGCGCTCACACAAGCAAGTGGGGAAGGGGTAAAGAGAGAAGGAGACACAGCATCTGAATCATCACAGAGCCCGACATTGGGCTCGAAGCTACAAGCTGTGAAATCATGACCTGAGCCAAAGTCAGACACTCAACCCACTGAGCCACCCAGGCGCCCTTCGCCGAGGCCTCTTTTTAGCACCTGGGACTCCACTCCTACCTCCCATCCCTAACACCTGGCAGCCACCAACCTGTCTTCCCTCTTCCATTCTTATTTCAAGAATGTTATATAAATGGAATCATAAGGTATGTAACCTTTGAGACTGGCTTTTTTTCCTACTTAGCATAATTACCTTGAAACCCATCCAAATGACTGCATATGGTTCATTTTTACTGCTGACTAGTATTGAATGGCATGGTGATACCACACTTTGTTTAACCATTCCCCTGTTGAAAACACTTTGGAGTTTCTTCCAGTTTTTGTCTACCACAAATAAAGCTGCTAAGAACACTCATGTACAGGATTTTGTGTGAACTTTTCTTTGATAAATGCCCAAAAGTGCAATTGCTGAGTTGCATTTTTTAAGAAACTGCCAAACTATTTTCCAGAGTGCCTGAACATTTACATTCCCAACAGCCGTGCATGAATGATCCAATTTCCCTGCATCATCACCAATATTTGGTGGTATCACTAGTTTTAATTCTGGCCATTCTGATAGGTGTACAGTGATATCTTTTTGAGGCAGACAGTTTTTTAAAAAATACCACTATCCCTGGGAGCTAAAACATTAACAATGATAGTCTTTATAACTTCAGTAATAAAAAAGATTTTGTCAGCATTGATTTTCCTTGTCCTTCGAATTAGAAAACATGCATACGTAAAACACTGTCCTCTTTTCCTAAAGGAGGAAATGCATATTAGGCATGTGCTTTATATACAGTAACCATATGCTGAATTAATGTGAGCTGTTAGTACAAAGTACAAAGAGCGGTCGGAGCAGGACAACACTGTTAAACCTTGTGCTACACGGAGGTTCTGCAGAATGAAAATAAGTCGTCAGTTTTCACGGAGATTCTATGCATGCTGAGAAATAAGTATATTCCTTATTCTAAGGAACAAAGTCCTATAACAAACCAAACTTGTGTTCTTTATCTCTTTTTTAGCCTCACTAATATTTTTTATTTAAATGTGAATTCATAAGTTTCTCAAGCTTCTATCAATGTTTAATTTATGTATTTCAAGGCTATATGGTCACCACTTACAAATAAATGGTTATTATATCATTTTTGTAACATTTCTTTTATAACCATATGGTGCTTTATTTTAATACTTTCACCTTAAGCTCTATTTTGTTGGATACCAATATTGTTCCATCATTCTCTGTTGGTCATGATTAGCTGGATATAGCCTCTCCCCTCCCTCTACTATCAATCCTCCTGTGTCGTTTTGTTAAATCAGTCATTTATAAGCAAGATTTAACTGTTTTTGCTTTGTATCCAAAGTGATAACCTTTTTTTAATGAGTTAATTTTTTCCAGTAATTTTTTATATATTAGGACTTATTTCTGTTCTTGGTGTTTTCTGTCTCATTCTATTCTCTTTCTGGTCCCTGATTTCTGTTGGAATAATAAAATTTTCTATACTCCTCTCCCATTCTCTCCCCCTCCAAACACACACACACATACACAAACACACATACACACAGAATTTTCTTCTTGGTTTGGTAGTTGCCGATTTCCTCTGCTGATTGGAAACTAGTCATTAGTGGTATCAGATTGGCAGAAATCCCAGGCCACAGATACCACCTGGGTAAAGCAAATAGGGTTTAATAATCCGAAGTTAGCAAAAATAGCATTTGTAGAAAAAAGATCAGTAACATTTTCTAGAACAGACAACAGATCTAACTTGGAGACCCCAAAAGCTGCACAAGTGAGCAAACTTGCATCTCTTTCTAATTAAGGGGCATATCACAAATTTAGTTGGTGCAAATGTCCTCCTCCTGGTTCAGACTTATGTCCTCAGGCCAGTCAGGATTTGTGACAAGAATCACTTCACCTGGACTCGGTGCAATTCACCAACGTGGAGTTAGAAATACACCGTATATCAGAGTAGGGCTGGCACAGTACACGACACGACCCTGGCCCTCACTCATCACCTTCAAGCTCGCCAAAGCACATTTCTAAATTCAGGCAGTAGAATTTTTAAAAGATTGTTTAGATGTCACAATAAAGGAGATTAGCTCATTCATATGGCTTAATTTACACATTCTTCACTCTGATTGTTTCTATCTAAAGTTATTAAGGATCTTCAGTCTCTTTGAAAAACAAAAACCTGAACTTGTCTCAACTACCCTATGAACACTACTCCTCTCTCATATCCCTTATTATTTGCTAGATTTCTATCTTTTCTAAAAAAAATACACCTTAAAACATCAAGTTCTATTTTACAATCAGTAGTTAAATTTATCACATTTGCCACTTCCTGAATTTGTCACTATTTCTTCTATTCCACTTCTTCCCCTCCAACACAGCCAGGCTGTGGTAGTTTTCTCAAAGAATATCCAAGTCCTCTAATTATTTCTATGACTGCAAATGCCAATATATCCCCCCCCTCACTCTTGTAATAGGTTAGCTAGACATAAAAGTCTAGATGAGTTATTTTACCCCAGCATTTTGAGGATAATTAGTATATTGCCTTCTGTCACATGCTAATTTGCTAAATTGCTAATTGTCAGTCATCTTAGGTAATTTCTTTCTCTTTTATGGAAGTTTTTAAAAATTTTCTTTGTTTTCTTGTTATTCCCCAGTTTCACAAATCTCTGACTAGGTATAGAGTTAGTTACCTTTAATTCTTCTACTTTCTCTTTGCTGTTTCACTTTCAGTCTTGAGAACTTTGAAAATTTCTCATTTTCTCTTTAAATATTGCTTCTTATTTTCTCTATTCACTTTTTCTGGAATTCCTGTTAGATTTAAGTGCAAATACTGGAGCCTTTCTAGCTTTCCTTCATTTATTTTAATTAATCAAAATAGCTTTGTCTATCTGGGCTGAATTCTGAGCAATTTCATGGGTATTACTTTGCAATTTATTCTTTCTTTCTTTGATTTTGACCTATCTAGGACGAATTCATCTTCCACCGACTGCTCTCGTTAGATGTGTTTCCTAAAATGAATTTTCCACATTTTAGAACTTGGAGTTTTTGTTTATTTGTTTTTTTCTCTACTTGAAGGTTCTTGTTGATTCTCTTTTTAACCTGTTCACCTTTCTTTCATCAAATATTTTGACAGTCCAGAACCAAATCTCCCATCGGTAGCTCTAAGTTCCTCCCTCAGGGTAAAAATCAGCATACTGCAAAACAATTAGCTGCTCCAGATGGAAGCTTGACCTCAAGAGCTGGTCAAAACACTGTATCCAGAAACCTACACAGACTCAAGCTTTGCACAGACCACAACCCCAGGCAGTCATTGGTCGTAAGCCTTCAGTCTCCTCTGCCTACTACAGAAATTCTACTGAGCCCCTGGATTCAAACTAAACCTGGCTTGGTATTTTATTTTCCCTTCACCCCATTACCTTACGGGAGCCAAACACTCAGCAAATCCTTGGCTTCAACTTTTCACCCCTTTATACTGCTGTACCATTTCTGATTTACAGATATTCTAACTTTATTTTAATTTTGTCCTCTTACATTGTATCCAGCATTAATAATAGGTTTGGATGCAGGGAGCAAAGTGAGATAATGAAATACTCAAAAGAGTGAATTTATAATCCCGTTATTTCTATTTTATAGTTGTTAAATAATATTTCTTATAGAAAATGGAACTATTTTCATGACTATATAAGAAAAAAAATCCAATTTCATTAATCTAATTAACACGTAAAGAAATAAACCAGTGGGGGTGCCTGGCTGGCACAGTTAAGCATCCAACTCTTGACCTTGGCTCAGGTCACAATCACACAGTTCCAGAGTCTGAGCCCCGCATCAGGCTCCGTGTTGATGGCATAGTGCCTGCTTGGGACCTCTCTCTCTGCCCTCTCTCCTTCTCTCTGCCCCTCCTACATTTCTGCACGTGCTCTCTCTCTCTCTCTCTCTCTCTTGAAATATATAAATAAATTTAAAAATAAAAGAAACAAAACAGTGTAGATAATGCCTCAAAAGCACAAACATTATGCTTGACAGGCATAAAATAAAAGCATGTAAATGATCATTTAACTTTTGTGATCTGGTGGTTAAAAACAACTCCTAAAATACAATACCTTAGCTAAAATAAAAATGATAAGCAAACAGAATAAAGATTCAGAAATATATACTTGATGGTCTGCATCAGGAAAAAATAGGAATGAAAGGAAATCTACTAAAACTATGTTTGGATTTCAACATTTATCATTAAATACTCTAAATTTTAAAGAGGTGAGTGAGTGAGTGAGTGTATGTGTCTGTGTTTCTGTGTGGAGAGAAAAAACAGGTCTAAGGGGATAGAAATGTAGTTGGAATTTCAAAGCTTTTGGTCGAAGCTATTACTAAATTAAGTAAAACAACAAATGCAAGATTATAGCAAAATATTTTTATCTGTTTTGTTCAAAGATGCATCCTAAATTCCTAGTTCCTGGCAAAAGATACCTTCAATTACTAACTGGTGATCAATCAGGGGTATGTGGTTGACATACTGTATCTTGATTTCATCAACATAATTAACAAAGCTCTTGTTATCTGAGGAACTATTAAAGAAATAAGACTGAATAACAAATACAATTAGGTAAACTAATCATTAATTCATGACCTTTCTCAATGTTCATTTGTTAGTGAATTGAAGTCCTCTGAATTGAAAAGAAAATAAAATAACAGTTTCAGATGACCTAAATCCAAGACACTCAGGAAGAATGGCAACAATAGTCATCCATCTGGAAAAGCTGATATGATCCATCTAGTGGCACCTTCTCTCGCAGGCGTGCATTAGCTACATGTGTTGCCTTCTATTTTAAAAACCTGCCCCCCTAGATAATCCAGGGAAACCAGCCAAAATTCTATTTTCCTTTTCCCTTTTACTCCACCTGTAGACCTCCTGTGGGTTGTGGCAACCCAAATGGATTTCACTGATGAAAACCCAGAATTTAATACCTCCAAAAGCAATGGATTCATAGTAAGCCATATCCAGAGGTCTGGGCAGAGGAGGGGAAATCACATCCTTGTCTCTCCCCTTCCCAGCTCTCCCCATATACCACAAAGTCATTCTATACAGTTTTCTCTCCATTATCAATCGTGCTTGGTCAATTATGTAGTCTGATCAAGGGACAGTTTGGTAAGACTGGTAAGACAAAGACTGGTAAGAATTACAATTTGAACAAGACAGAAATATTTTTATTTTATTTTACTATTCCTTCAATTAGCAAGCAAAGGAGATGAAGCACATTTGGAGAAGCAAGTGAATTCTGCGTTCATGCTTCTCACAGAGTCAGGACCAGATTTAGTGAAGGATCTGGATCCTCCATATACCCATGGATCCCAGAACTACTAGTTTTCTGTTTTCATTCTCTTTTAGACAGGAAACATCTAGTCTACCACACTAGTTTTTGAAAGCAGGTTTACACAGAAAGTAACCTTTCTCTTTGGGAGTATTTAAGGAATCTCTTACCTGTGGTTGATTTCATATAAGTAATGATTCCCCCCTGTTATTTGGTCATAAATGACTCCTGCCTCAGCCACTGACACCCTGTGCTTCACTCTCTTCTA
>NC_043700.1:112320916-112322047 GCF_006229205.1 Suricata suricatta
CTCCTATTCCACCACCATCTTCCCCTTCCCATCATTGAGATGTTGTACATTCTTTTCTTCATATGAAATCCTCAAAATTCAGAACATCTTTTATACTTGCAGCATGTCTCAATTCTGATGGTAAATTTTGATCAGAAATCCTGATCTTCTTTAGAGGTTAGACAATTTACCATTAAAAAAAAATAGATTTGCATAGCCTAGTTGTCCCAAATGTACTTAAAAGTTTTTCAATAACTAAATCAATGATCAATTTTTAAGTTAGAATTAAAATTAAACATTTAGTTCCTCAGGTACACTAGGCACATTTCAAGTCCTCAGCAGCTCACATGGGACTAGTGGATAGTATATTGGAAAGTATGGCTCTGCTCCCTTAGATTCTAATACACATCCCTGTGTTGGTTCCCTTCTTACTCTGACCACCATTCTCTGATCTTGTTGGTAAGCTCATCATCTTTGACTTACTCTTAGATGTTATGATTCCTAGTGGTTTTATTCAGTCCTCTTAATCTGTATCTCTAATTTAAAATTCCTCCTTAGCTTAGACATGAGCATCTAACTCTTTACTGGATGTCACATGAATATCCCCAGGAAATCTTAAAATTTTCCAAACTAGCCTCATATATTTCATGGTCAGCTCTCTCTTGTTATAATTTTCAATTGGTTCAGCAACAGTCCAGTTATTTAAGAGAAATAATTGGAAGTTACTTTTAACTCCTCCTCTTGCTCACAGCCCACAGCCAACCAATCAGCAAGTCCTACTGGTTTTTTTCTCTTAAGTGTTTTTGAATCCTTGCCTTCTTGTGCATCACTAATACCACTGATATATATCAGCTTCCCCTTCCTTTTATGACTAACTGCTGTTTTTTCCCCAGAATTAGTTCCAGTGTCCTTACAAGAAACCTCTATCTGGTTCTCTGTGTTCCTATAGCATCATTTGTCCTATTTACATCTTGGAGCATCACATGACTTCCCAACTAGGCTGTAAGCTCTTTGAGAGTAGGTCTGTATCTCAATTTTCTTCCATCCTAGTTTGCTAAATTATTGAATGCTTAATACATATCCTCTTGAAATGTCAATTGGTGATAGTTGCCATGCCCTCAACATATTAACAATATTATAGGAAATGAAAAA
>NC_043700.1:112322147-112323533 GCF_006229205.1 Suricata suricatta
CTCAACATATTAACAATATTATAGGAAATGAAAAATTGATACTTTAATAACTGAAAAATGACTGTTCTCTAAGAAGTTGGTACTGAGAGAAGTAGCTGACTATACCCAGGAAGTAATTGTCTTCTTAAAAATGTTAATTGATATATTACACTAGAATATTTCAGGCCTAGCCATGTCTGTATAAGTACCGTGCACTAACTGATTGTGCCACTGGAGCTCCACTAGCTCTGTCTGTAAAGTGTAATCTTTGGAATATGTGTATACCAGTACAACATCATTTCATTCCAGGATCCATGAAAGGCATTGCATACGTAATTAGCAGAATAAATTATCACGAGGGGCACATACTTTTACGTTTGCATTGTGGGTAAGAATGATTGTTTTGATTATGATTTCCATGTATTTGGTTTTTGCTTCTTTGACTTTTACAATTTTTAATGTGTATGTCTTAGTATAGTACAAGACGACACAGTGATTTTGGTTAATTGTAAGATCTGCCCACCAGGAAAACATCCTGGTTTAACCTTATTGCTACATATGTTTCTCTTAAGTATTGTAAGCATGACTGTTTGCTTTATTTTTTGAAAGTTATTTTCAAATACTTTTGCAAATGTATGCATAGAGTGGCATGAGTTTTCTTGGCATACAGAATAGTCATGTAATGGGGTTATTTGAAAACCTGATAGTAGCACTGGCCACAGTAAAACACCTAACTTTTTGCTTCAATGTACTCTTAATTTTCTGTTTTTCAACTTCTTTTTTTTATGTTTATTTATTTTGAGAGAGACAGAGAGAGAGAGAGAACATTTGTGTGTATGTGCATGCATACACACACACACGTGCAAACAGGATAGGGACAGAGAGAGAGGGAGAGAGAGGGAATTCCAAGAAGGCTGTTAGTGCAGAGACTGATGTGGGGCTCCGTTTCATGAACTGAGAGATCATGACCTAAACTGAAATGAAGAGTTGGACGCTTCACCTATTAAGCCACCCAGGTGACCCTGTTTTTGATTGTTTTCTAACTAGGTTTGTAATTAGATCTCTTTGTGAGATAACTTGTCATCTTATAAGAAGCCGTTGGAGAGCTCTGAAAGTAGAAGCAAATCCCAAGAAACCCCTAAAAAATAACTAATCCCTTACTGCCAACTTTTGCTTCTTCAGACTGAAACAAATAACCCAATGATAGTAATCTAATCCTGTTGAAATTTATGCATCTATTACCTGGAAACATGTTCAGCGCCCACATTACATAGTTAAGAGATTCAAAGGTGGGTACTCCTGAGGAGTGGGAGTGGGTACTAGATAAGGGTAGAGGGCATAAGATGGGGAACCTGCTGTGTTTGTTTTAAGCTTTTTAGCAGTACTTGATTTATAAAATGTGTGCAC
>NC_043700.1:112323633-112324912 GCF_006229205.1 Suricata suricatta
TTTTTTTTTAATGGTAAATTGTCTAACCTCTAAAGAAGATCAGGATTTCTGATCAAAATTTACCATCAGAATTGAGACATGCTGCAAGTATAAAAGATGTTCTGAATTTTGAGGATTTCATATGAAGAAAAGAATGTACAACATCTCAATGATGGGAAGGGGAAGATGGTGGTGGAATAGGAGAACGGTAGGCTCACCTCATCCCACAAATACAATGAGGTAACTATGAGATCATCCTAAATGCCCCGAAGTCAATCTGAAGACTGGCAGAACAAACTAAGAGGCCACACTGAAGACGGTAGGAAGTTCAGAGACACGGCTTGGGAGAGAAATGTATCAAGGCTGCTGAAGTGGGGAGGGAGCGTGGTGGCAGAGAGGGGTGAGAGACAGACTAACACACAGAGGAGCACAAGGAGGAAATGAATGCCCATAGCAATTGGCTTAGAAAGCAAGAGACCTGAATTTCATGAGTTCTTGCAACCAGCGGGGCTTAAAACCAGGAGTTTTATTTATCTTTTTAATGTTTTTATTTATTTTTGAGAAAGAGCCAGACAGTGTGAGAAGGGGAGGGTCACAGTCCAAAGACAGGCTCCAGGCTCTGAGCTAGCTGTCAGCGCAGAGCTTGATTCGGGGCTGGAACCCACGAATTCACAAGATCATGGCCTAAGCCAAAGTCAGATGATTAACCGACTAAGCCACCGAGATGCCCCAAAACCAGGAGTTTTAAAGGTCAGCATGCAGCTCTGGGAAACCTCAGATGACATTGATGCTGCTCTTGGAGAAAAGCAGGGCAAACAGCTCTCAGACATATAGCTTGGAAAAAGCAATCTAAAGAGTGCCTGGGGCACACAACGGAGAGGCTATTCACTCATCTCACAGTGGTCCCAGAGACAGCACTCACAGAGAGACCTCCAGGAACAAAGGAACTGGTTGGCTACATTTCGCTCCCCAACCCCTAAGCATAAGTACAGGGCCATCTGTGGAATCTAGCACAGTGTCAACACTCCCTACCTACCTTTTTTTTTCTTTTCCTGAGAAAGTGCTTTATTAACCTTCTCCTTACATCAAATTTAGCCTCTAGTCACCACCACAAGGATCACTGTAGGTGCATGGTCCGACAGGACACAGAGGCCTGCTGTCACAAGACAAGCAGGCACTCAAGACCAGGGCTAGAGACCCAGAAGGGGACTCTCCATTTGGAATCTGGCCTCATGCCTCACGCAGCACACCCGCACTCATGGTACCTGCCACCCCTTCCACTGCAAAGACAGAACCAGAA
>NC_043700.1:112325012-112326144 GCF_006229205.1 Suricata suricatta
TTTTTCATTTCCTATAATATTGTTAATATGTTGAGGGCATGGCAACTATCACCAATTGACATTTCAAGAGGATATGTATTAAGCATTCAATAATTTAGCAAACTAGGATGGAAGAAAATTGAGATACAGACCTACTCTCAAAGAGCTTACAGCCTAGTTGGGAACTTATGTGATGCTCCAAGATGTAAATACGACAAATGATGCTATAGGAACACAGAGAACCAGATAGAGGTTTCTTGTAAGGACACTGGAACTAATTCTGGGGAAAAAACAGCAGTTAGTCATAAAAGGAAGGGGAAGCTGATATATATCAGTGGTATTAGTGATGCACAAGAAGGCAAGGATTCAAAAACACTTAAGAGAAAAAAACCAGTAGGACTTGCTGATTGGTTGGCTGTGGGCTGTGAGCAAGAGGAGGAGTTAAAAGTAACTTCCAATTATTTCTCTTAAATAACTGGACTGTTGCTGAACCAATTGAAAATTATAACAAGAGAGAGCTGACCATGAAACATATGAGGCTAGTTTGGAAAATTTTAAGATTTCCTGGGGATATTCATGTGATATCCAGTAAAGAGTTAGATGCTCATGTCTAAGCTAAGGAGGAATTTTTAATTAGAGATACAGATTAAGAGGACTGAATAAAACCACTAGGAATCATAACATCTAAGAGTAAGTCAAAGATGATGAGCTTACCAACGAGATCAGAGAATGGTGGTCAGAGTAAGAAGGGAACCAACGCAGGGATGTGTATTAGAATCTAAGGGAGCAGAGCCATACTTTCCAATATACTATCCACTAGTCCCATGTGAGCTGCTGAGGACTTGAAATGTGCCTAGTGCACCTGAGGAACTAAATGTTTAATTTTAATTCTAACTTAAAAACTGATCATTGATTTAGTTATTGAAAAACTTTTAAGTACATTTGGGACAACTAGGCTATGCAAATCTATTTTTTTTTTAATGGTAAATTGTCTAACCTCTAAAGAAGATCAGGATTTCTGATCAAAATTTACCATCAGAATTGAGACATGCTGCAAGTATAAAAGATGTTCTGAATTTTGAGGATTTCATATGAAGAAAAGAATGTACAACATCTCAATGATGGGAAGGGGAAGATGGTGGTGGAATAGGAG